>NW_022196903.1:65123253-65136373 GCF_008632895.1 Mastomys coucha | reverse complement strand
TGGTGCTGAACCAGGGCATCCTGAAATGAAAATATACCTCTTGTAATTACATCAAGATGTGGTCTCTCATGATTCCTTGGGTGTATGTCCTCCTGAGATTTGAGTGGGGGTCTCCCCCAGGGGTCTTTCAGTAACTGAGTCAGCTCTGAATAAATGTGTAAAGGCTGGAAGAAGTCTTGAGAAAACTTCTCAGACCCATACAAGTGGCAAAGCCTTCCTTTGGGTAAGGTTCGGCGGGATAGCCACGCCTTCCTTCGGTCCCAGTGCAAATGCTGGCAGGGTGTGCCGATACTAGTGTGTACCAAGAATTGACCAGCTTGTAGAAAAACTGGCAACTGTAGCCTTCCTTTTCCCAGGATCACTACAGACTGAAACTGCTCCCCTCAGAGACCTCCTAGGAGCCAACTCCTGCTCCTTCCTCTGAACTCCACAAACACGCTGAAGGTCGGTTGTTGTGTAGCTGGTGTCATGGGAATGGCAATGCCTTCCTTCCTCTGGCTGAGGATGAGAGCCAGCTCCCCTTTCCTCTCCTCAAGTGCCAATCTGGCTAACACGTTTTATAGCTCGGTGGTACTCAACCTTCCTAATGATGCAACCCTTTAATACTCTCTTGTTGTGGTGACCCCCAAGCATAAAATTATTTTTGCTGCTACTTCATAACTGTAATTTTGCTACTGTTGTGAATCATCATGTAAATATCCGTTTTTCTGATAGTCTTAGGCGACCTCTGTGGAAGGGCTGTTCAATCACATTTAAGTTTATCAACATTGAAAACTTATATTCATTAAAAATTAAGATAAATCTAAAGCTCATTAATTCTTTCAAAAATTGTATTATTAGTTTGTATGGTCGTGCCCACAGTATCTGTGCCACTATATACCTGTGGCGGTCAGATGGCAACTTTATGGAGCTGGTCTTCCCTCTCCACCTTTACACAGGTTCTAGAGATTAAAGCCAGGTCATCTGGCTCGCTAGAGAGTACTTTTACCCACTGAGCTACCTCACTGGCTCTTAAAGGCATTCTTAAGCTCACAAGAAACAAGGTACATCAAAGGAGAAAATATTTGCAAAACTTGTGTCTGATAATCCATAATATATACCCTCAAAGCTCAAACAAAGCAATAAAAAAATTAATCAGAAGGTTTAAACAAGAGTTGGAGAGATGGCTCAGTAATTAAAAGCATGAACTGCTCTCCCACAGGATCTGAGTTGGATTCACAGCACCTATTCAGGGAGCTCACAACTACCTGTAACCCTAGCTCCAAGGGATCCAACTTCTCTGACCTCTATGGGCACCTGAAAACTCACGTGCACATACCTACACACAGACACTCATACATAATTTCAAAAAATAAAAATTTTAAAAGTTTTAAACTATTTAATATATGGTTGGCAACTAAACATATCAAAGTTGCTCACCTATTTAAACTACTTAAAATAAAAATAATATATGATAATATTATAATTATATAATATATAATATCATGTTTGTATTATAGCTATATAAAACATAATTTACATTGTTATAATTATATAATTAGCATACAAAATTATGTAGAATTATGTATAATATATAAATTATATATAAATTATATATGATGGGTAAGGCTGCAGGTTTGATGCAGAATGACCTAAGACAGGGGCCCTGGCAGAGCAAAAGCACTCTCTGACTTGCTACATTTGGCCTTCCCTTTTAACTAAAACAAAAGGGGGATATGTGGGGAGCTGTGAAGGGGAGAGGCATTCGCCATGACAAGATGGCGCCTACTTCTGCTGTTGAGTAAACAACTGTTTGCGCATGTGCGTAGAGTGAAAAGACGACATGTCACGGCCCATTCTGGGGCATCACGTAGGGTAATGAGCGAACAGCCAATCATGGGCAGACACACCACACTGTGGTGTATATAAGCAGTGCGGATTACTGGCTCGGCCTCTTTTTCCCTCTGGGAGAGGGCAGTAAACGTCGTTGCAGAAGGAACCTAGTGTGTCCGCGTGTCTTCTTCCCGGTGAGACGACTGCGCGGGCCACATTATATTACTTGTATAATTATTCATTATATTACAAATATATAATTATAAAATATAATAATTATATGTTGTATATATTATATCATTATAACATAATAACATTATAATAACAATTTAATAATATATTTAAATTATTTAACATATGGTTGACAAATAAACATACCAAAACTGCTGACAACCTTTAACCGTCAATGAGAGGACACAACCTATCTACTAGAACAAATGAAACTGGAAAGACTGGCCACACCAAATGTTGGTGAGGATATGGAGGATGCAGGATACCTGGTCTTAGTTCAGATACTTGTGTTTAGGATACCTGTGTTTAGTTTACTGCAACAAAATATCATTGCCCAAAAACCAAGTTGGGGAGGAAAGGATTTATTTGGCTTACAGTTCCAGACCATAGTCCACCATTGCAGGATGTTAGCATAGGAACTCAAGCAGAGCTGGAACCTGGAGGCAGGAGCTGGTGTAGAACCCATAGAGGGGTGCTGCTTACAGGCTTGCTCCCCGTGGCTTGATCAGCCTGTTTTCTTATAAAATTTAGGACCACTAGCCAGGGGTTGGCACCACCCACAATGGGCTGGGCCCTCCCCCATTGATCACTAAATAACTTACAACCAGATCTCATGGAGGAGTTTTTTCAACTGAAACTCCTTCCTCTCTCATGACTCTAACTTGCGTCAAGTTGACACACAAAACTAGTCACTACACCTGTGAACCTCTTTGACAACAAAGATGATCCAACAAACCTGGAAAATAACTTGGCAGTTTAAATCCACAATGCATAAGAAACACTAATCCAGCCGGGCGGTGGTGGCACACACTTTTAATCTCAGCACTTGGGAGGCAGAGGCAGGCAGATTTCTAAGTTCGAGACCAGCCTGGTCTACAGAGTGAGTTCCAGGACAGCCAGGGCTACACAGAGAAACCCTGTCTCAAAAAACCAAAAAAAAAAAAAAAAACCAATCCACTTCTAGGTGTTTACTCACATTAATTTATGACTGCATGAAGACATATATAAATATTGTTTCAAACTTTAACTGTAATAGATGGAAAGTAGAAGCAATTTCATTGCCACTAACAGGTGAATGAATAAACTATAGCATATCTATAAATATAATATTTTGTAATAAAAACATATGTATGGTGATATATATGAGTGTATATATATATGTATATTACCAAGTGATACACACACACACACACACACACACACACACACACACACACACTTCTTTATCCATTCATCCATTAATGGAGACCTGGGCTGATTCCATAACTTGGCTATTGTAAATAATGCTACAGTTGTGTAGCTATCTGTATTGTGGGCATGCTTTGATTTTTTTCCATAGGTCCCAGGGATGGTACAGCTGGATCTAGGTTCAGGGTTTTTGTTTGTCTGTTTGTTTTGTTTTTAAATGAACTTCTATAATGTTTTCCACAGCACTAGTACTAGTTGACACTCCCACCAACAATATGTAAGTGTTCCTTCTTGCCGGGCTACATCCTCACCAGCACTTTCCCTTTGTTTCATTTTGAATCATGGTCCCTCTGCATAGCCTACCTAGCCTTGAACCTTGGTCCTCCTGCTTTTAGCCTCCTGAGTGGTGGGGTTACAGGCATGTATCAAGATGCCCACTTTCTTATTAGCTTACTCTGAGAAGAGCCAACAGCCCATGTGACAAGGAGTAGAGCTCTGACCAGCAGCCACAGGGGCGAGTGTGAAATCTCATCCTCCTTTATCCCCTCTGATTCCTTACATTGACCACAAATTTAGCTGAAACCTGAAATTCAGGGTTCTGAGGGACTAAGTAGAGGCATGCATATCAATCATGCCTGACCACAGCCCCAGAAACAGTAGGTAAGCAGGTTGATTTTTGTTTGTCAACTCCACATAGCCTAGAATCTCCTAGGAAGATAATGAGGAATGTCTATACCAGTGGTTCTCAACTTTTCTAAGGCTATACAATCCTTTGGTACAGTTCCTCATGCATGGTGCTTCCCAGCCATAAAATGATCACATTGCTACTTCATAACTATAATTTTGCTACTGTAATGATTTCTAGTGTAAATACCTGATATGCAGGATATCTGCATGTATTCCCTGTGAAAGGGTGTTAGACCCCAAAAGGGTTGAGACCACAGGTTGAGAACCACTGGTCTACACCTTGTTGGTCTGCGGACATGACCTTGAGGGATTGTCTTAGCTGGTGATTGACATAAGAAGACCTAGTCCATTGTGGGTGGCACCATTCCCTAGGCAAGGTGTCCTGAACAGTGAAAGAGAGGAGAAAGAAAGCTAGATGAAGAATGTAAAGCTGAGTTTATCCTCTCTTTGCTCTTGCTCTTTGGACTATGGTTGTGATGTGACTGGCTGCCTGAGTTCTTGCCTTGACTTCCCCACACAGCGGACGATAACCTGGACTTGTAAGCCAAATAAACCTTCCCAGGTTCTCTTTTTGTCAGGGTATTTATTACAGCAACAGAAATGATACTAAACAGGAGGATCATGCTTCCTGCCTTACTTAACACTGCACAGTGCAAGATAATTTGTTACGTGGCAGTAGGTAACTGTTACGGCAACAACTTTCATCTTTCATAGCTCAATCACCTTCCCCCTCTCTGGCTTAAGGTTTTTGTTTTTGTGGGGTTTTTTTGGTTTTTTTTTTTTTTTTCCGAGACAGGGTTTCTCTGTATAGCCCTGGCTGTCCTGGAACTCACTCTGTAGACCAGGCTGGCCTCGAACTCAGAAATCCGCCTGCCTCTGCCTCCCAAGTGCTGGGATTAAAGGCGTGCGCCACCACCGCCCGGCTTGTGGGGTTTTTTTGGTTTTTTGTTTTGTTTTGTTTTTCTTGTGCTGCCTCATTTTCAGGTCACTTTCTAATACAATGTCCCAATTTATTTATTCTTCAGAACTTATCAACTGTAAGATTCACTTACTGTATATGAATTATCTGATAGCTGTCACCTGACTATTTCACTGATCTACACCTAGAATAACACATGGCTCAAAGGCTTATTGACAGAAGTAAAGGGAGCAATGGTTCTGAATTATTCACCCAGAAATATCCTGGTGCTTGGTGAAACCACTCCCTCAAACCAAGAATAAGCTGTGCTGTGATAGGCACTGTGACAACTAAAATGTCCTGGGGCTGTTTGTAAGCTGGAGAACAAGGCCTCCTCTCACGGAACGGATCAGGCAAGTAACCTGCCAGAGACCCAGAGCTCTAAGTGGCAGAGAGAAGCAGGATTCAAAGAAGGTCTGTCTGTGTTCAATGAACTCATGTTGTCAGAAACAATAAAAATTTGAAAACCACATATTAGGCAAGAGACACTTGTCACGATGCTAGGGGAGGAGGGGGAGATCGGTGAGCCAGTCTGGATAAGGGAAGAAGGAAGGTGCTCTGCTTAAAGAGGATCACAATGGGGGCAGTCAGCCAGAGTGAGATGGGCATGGTAGGGAGGTCTCAATCCATCGGGAGGAATGTGCTACAGATGTCTTGTTAACTGGACACGGGATCAAGCTGCTTTCAAAATATCACCCCCTAGACTAGCATTGAGTGTGGGGAAAGTATCTGGGTTGGCAAAGCTTCATTTTGAGTATGTAAATTAATAAGAAGACTCCTATGTGGCCAAAGTGGTGTGATCAAGTGGTGTGATCACACAGTGTTGGGTGCTCAGCCCTCCACATCTATATCACACACACACACACACACACACACACACACACACACACACAGAGAGAGAGAGAGAGAGAGAGAGAGAGAGAGAGAGAGAGAGAGAGAGAGAGAGAGAGAGTCACACAAGGGCCAGCAAACACAGAGAAAGAGAGAGTGAAAAGATTATAAACACTGGAGGGGGGAAAAATAGCCGGGTGATCGTGGTGTATGCCTTTAATCTCAGTACTTGGAAGGCAGAGGCAAATGGATCTCTGTGAGTTTGAGACCTGTCTGGCTTACAGAGCAAGTTCCAGGGCAGTCAGGGCTATGCTGAAGAATGTGGAGAATGGAGTGAAACACTGGGAAAGGCAGTCTCTAGGCATGGTCATTGCAATCATGAACCCACAGTAGCAGCTGGACAACCTGCAAAAAACCAGCACACACACAAAGAAGACAGGAGAGCTGATGGCTCAGCCGGTGAGGTTGCTTGTCACAAAGGCCTGGCAACCAGAGTTTGATCTCTGGGCTCAATGTAAAGGTTAAACAACTCTTAAGAAACTGTCCTCTGGTCTCCACATGCAAAGTGTAGCATGATTTCTCCGACTCCCACACACCACCCACACAGAATAATAATAAATATTTTTTTAAAAAAAACAGGCTGGAGAGATGGCTCAGTGGTTAAGAGCACTGACTGCTCTTTTGAAGGTCCTGAGTTCAAATCCCAGCAACCACATGGTGGTTCACGACCATCAGTACAGCTATGGTGCACTCATATACATTAAATAAATAAATCTTAAAAAAACAAAACAAAACATGAAGGTAGGAGGGATGGTTGGGACAGGAGAGGGTGAGAACAAAGGGGGAGGAGAGAGAGGGGGGGGGAACCAACAGGACAAAGAAGATGGCAAAAATGACCAGTTTATTATATAGGAATCAGAAGCTGGGGAAGGGAAGGGAAGCTGGAGAGGCTTAGGGTAGGGTGCAGGTGAGAAGAGCTAAGGGAGCCACCTGTACTGTGTGTATCTGGCAGCCAGTGGCCACTACGGTATGTTAATAGACTTTTGTCCTGAGTTTCTTTGGGACCTGGCAGTAAGGGAAGTTAGTGAGAGTGCACATAAGAGACACCACATACATGTGCCAAACTGGCAAGATTGAAAGTATTAACAGAAGAACCTCCCAACTATGTTGGTGCAGCTACCAATCTCCTACCCCAAGTAGTTTTGTAGAGGCAAGCATTTGATCTCCATCTGACTGTGGCTCTTCGGCAGATTTCTGTGAGCTATGCAATTATATGGCCCTGCCTTAAGATTTAATGTGTAATGGAAGACATCTGTAGGAGGTAGGCAGGAGGACTGTGAGTTCAAGGCCAGTCTAAGCTGTTGTGGTGAACGGTAGGGTACGTGCTTATGTACGAGACTCAGAAGGAGGAAGAGAAAAAAGAGGAGGAGGAGGAGGAGGAGGAGGAGAAAGAGGAGGAAGGGACAATGCTTTGGAGGGGTTACAAAATGTAGCACACTTGACAAAATGGTTAGTTATCTCACTCCTGCTGCCCAACTTGCCCCTCCTCCTTAGTCTCTTTAGTAACTTTAAGAGTTATAGATACCTAGAGGCAAAAGAGGCAGATGAGACCTGGTGCCACTACCATGGCCTCAGTAACCAGTCTGAGCCTGCTTCCCTGAGAACCGGAAAAGGCAAAGCCACTCGGTTACGCTTGGAGATAGGCTTTCTGCTGCGACCCACAGACAGAGGGATTCCAAGACCAGGCAGCACAAGCAGAGAAAGATTAGACCAGGAGGAACCTCAGCAGGTTTGTGGCTCGGTGGCAACAATCCTGTTGCCCTGTATAGTTACTGGCCCTGCTGTGTCTACAGGTAGTGCTCGTGGGGCCAAGCACCCTAGCATTCCCTTTGATCCAGGTCTTTAGTAAGTCTCTCTTGTTGTTTCCTCTGGCAGCCTCCCTACCCTTGGACCACCTCTGGAATTGAGTTTACCCCTTTGTGATGGTTGTCTTGGTTGTCAGTTTGAAAGGATCTGGAATCAACTAACTGACAAGTCTCTCAGCGACCAGTGAGGGAATTTCTTGGTTGTTTTCACTGAAGTGGGAAGACACCCCTCCCCCTCTAAATAGGTGAAGCAATCCTCCACCCCTCCCTGTTCTCCTTGCTCACACCCAACCCAGGGGAAGTCAGAGAAAGAAAAGCTTGCATGTTTTGCTTGCTTGCTTTCTCTATTTATTTGTTTGTTTGTTTATTTCGTTTTTTGAGACAGGGTTTCTCTGTGTAGCCCTGGCTGTCCTGGAACTCACTCTGTAGACCAGGCTGGCCTTGAACTCAGAAATCTGCCTGCCTCTGCCTCCCAAGTGCTGGGATTAAAGGAGTGCGCCACCACAGCCCAGCTGCCTGCTTGCTTGTTTGTCATGCAGGCAAGTTCATTCATCTCCCTCAGCTGACACCAATACTACTCTTTACTGACATCAGAACTCAGCCTCTCCAGTATGAGGCAACCATTGCTGGACTCCTTGGACTGCATCATGTATGCAATCTAATAACCCTCATGTGTACACACACACACACACACACACACAATTCCGTCAGTTCTGTTCCCCTAGAGTACCCCAATATACCCTTGTGTTCACTATTTCTCCAGGACATGCCTCAAGCTATCAAAAGCAGCTCTGTTAAAAAGAAAAACAAAACAAAAACAAAAAATGAAAACCTAACAGGGATATACATTCCTGACTGGAGCTCCCACAAGCTTTCTGTTCATATGCCAGCTATGATGTCATCCCTCCAAAGCTCTCAGCTTTGCCTCTCATTATGACTGAAGTGGAGACCAGTCCCACACTTCTATGTGGGATATTCTGACAACATCTGTCCTACATGCCCTTGCTTTGTGCCTGGGGCCTTTTTGCTTTGTGCTATCTGTTGGAGGACCCCACTTAGGTGTCCCCTACAGCATGGGAGTGTGGTACTTCAACACACTGTGCGGTGAACCTTTACCTATGCGGTGTGGGCTGGGGTAGGTGATGGATAAATATGTCTTCCGTCATCCTTGGATGGATTACGTTCAAAAGGCTGCATGGGATGAAGCAGCCAGCCTTCTATAGTGCCAGTCAACTCAATGCACAGCCTCCTGTTAGTATTGTTTCTTACCCATTTGCTACCCCTGTCTTTTCTCCACTCTTTCCCCTTGGGAAATTTTTTTTCAATTAAAAACCTTATTCAAACCAGGCATTGTTATGTAAATCTCTAATCTTAACTCAGAGGAGGCAGGGAAGTAAGTCTATGTGTGTTCAAGGCTATCCTGGGGTGGGCTAGCCAGGCTATGTAGTGTGACACCTTCTCCATAGATAGATAGGTAGGTAGATAGATAGATAGATAGATAGATAGATAGATAGATAGATAAAAATAAGTACTCTACTCTGAAGTATTTTTCTTGGGTTTTGCTTTTAGAAATTTTTAAAATCTGGGTCTCTGGTCATCATCTATAAAGCAGGGAATATTTGTATCTCTGTCCAAGGTTGGTTTGAACATAAAATAAATAGTGTGATGGTTAACTTAGCTCTCAATTTTGGATTGAGAGGCACCTATACTAGTAAAAATTCACTTGCGAGCATGTCAGTGGGCATTTCTAGAGACTGTTGCTGTAGAAGCTGAGAGAGGGAGTCTCCCCTGAATGTGGGCAGTGCCACTCAATAGGCTGAGAGTGCTGTTGAGATAAAAGGTCAGCAAGCTAGCCTAAACTTCTCTTTTCCTGAACCATTTAATCGATTACCATCTACCATGGGGAACTGAACACCACTGGGGCTATTGCAAAAGCTTCCCTAGCAAAGACAGACTTCAGAGTATCATGTTCACACTGGTTCTCCACTCTCCTCTAAGATCCTATCAAATGCACCACTGAGTTCCAAGAAACCTTCGCTGGAAATGTCTCCCACACGACCTCCCCTTTTCATTTATCTTTATTTCTGGGATATTTATTTTGTGTCTGCACACGTGGCACATATGTGGAGGTCAGAAGACAGCAACCAGGAGCCGGTGTTTGCCTTTCACCACGAGGGTCCTGAGGATCAAGCTCAGGTCATCAGGCTTGGCAGCTGTGTCTTTAGCCCTGAGCCATTTCAGTGGCTCTCATTGACCTTTCGGTTTGTCATACCTTAGCACTTCTTCCAACTATTTCTGTTGCTCCTCATGTGTCTAGTTCAGAGCCACCCTTCATTTCCGTTCCCCCTCTCTCTCCACTCCCTGAAGCTGTAGATTGCAGTTCCTTGTTCACCTATTTCTCCTCTTGCCTTTTGTGTCTCAGCTCACAGCGCACCCAGGGTGCCCTTCTCCCTTCTCTAGAGCTAACCCAGCTGTCTAGCAGCTGCCTCAACCTGTGGCATTCCCATTTCTGAAACCCCATCTTGTTTCAATCCATACCAAAAAGCCAACTGCAAAGTCTTAATCATGTAGTTATAAAATCCTGGCTGCATGCACTGTGTTTGTATTATTCTTGTTCCAACTGTGTGTGTGTGGAAACAGTTTGAATGCCATAATATAGGATCAGGGAGCCCAGCCAGGCCAGGAGTCTCCTTAAAGAGATGAAGCCTAAAATCTGTTAAGATCAAAATAACAAAGTTTACAGGATGGAATGACAGAGGTTTATCTATCTATCTATCTATCTATCTATCTATCTATCTATCTATCTATCTATCATATATCCATTTGGATTTTCAAGATAGGGTTTCTCTGTGTAACCTTGGATGTCCTGGAACTCACTCTGTAGATAACAATGACCTCGAACTCAGAGATCCACCTGCCTCTGCCTCCTGAGTGCTGGGATTAAAGTGCCACTACTATTCCACTAAGGAGAGGGTTTTTTTTAAAAAATATTTATTTCTATTTCTGTGTATGTGTGTGTGTACTCGTGCATGTATGAAAATGTCCATGGAAGCCAGGGGGGCACTGAAACCCTTGGAGCTGGACTTACAGGCAGTTGTAAACCTCCTCATATGGGTACTGAGAACCGAACAGGTCCTCCCTCTGGAACAGCAGTCAGTGCTCTATAACTGCTGAATCTTCTCTCCAGCCCACAGAGCAGAACGTTTTATGGAGACACTATCCCAGAGATATGCAGAGGGTCTCTCTTGAGTACTTGGCCAGATATTGATCAGTGTGTGCATGAGAAAGAATTTCCCAAGCTAGATGAAGAGCCACTAAAAGGATTAGATATATCAGTAACTGGAATTCATGCAGACCTGAGAATAAGGTTTTCCCCTCACAGACTAGGGTGAAAAGGTTTATTATTTATAAGACCTTGGCTAACACAGAAGGTGTCACCATCATTGGAAGAGTAACTAGCTTTAAAGTCCACACTGGTCTGCTCTCACCTGACAGATCATGAAGGTAAGGTCCAAAGTATCACTGTTTCCAAGTAACAGTTACACACAAGAGCAGAGCTTGCTAGTATGTTTATTAGCCTTTTATCACTGCAACAAACATCTGAAATAATCTTACATCTGAAAAAAATTACTTGGCTCAAAGTTTTAGAAGATTTCACCAATGATGGTTGGCTTTGAACCTATGATGAGGTAGTTTAGCATCAGCAATATGTGGCAGGAAAAAGCTCATTGTTAGGAAGAAAAGAGGAGGCCAGAGCTTAGTGTCCTCCTCTGCCCCTCTCTACCTTGTCATCATTTGCTGGAGTCATAATCTCTTTTGAGGGCACACCCTCAATGATCTAAAGACATTCTCTCACTGGACCTATCTGTTAAAGGACCCACCATATCCAAATAGCATCACCTGGGACCAAGCCTTTAACATACAGACTCATCCAATCTTAGCATCTGAAAAATAGTCATGAAACAAAGCTTGGCAGTAGTCAGAAAGGCACATTACATGCAGAGGCACATTTATTTATTTTTCTTTTTTATTGGATATTTTCTTTTTTTAATTTTCTTTATTTACATTTCAAATGTTGTCCCCTTTCCCAATTTCCCCCCTCCCAGGAACCCCTTATCCCATCCTCTCTCCCCCTGATTCTATGAGGGTGTTCCTCTACCCACCCACCTACTCCCACCTCCCCACCCTTGATTCCCCTACACTGGGGCATCTATCAAGCCTTCATATGACCAAGGATCTCTCCTCCCACTGATGCATGACAAGGCCATCCTCTGGTATATATGCAGCTGGAGCCATGTGTACTTCTTTGTTGATGGGAGTTCTGGGGGGCCTGGTTGGTTGATATTGTTGTTCTTCCTATGGGGTTGCAAACTCCTTCAACTCCTTCAGTCCTTTCTCTAACTCCTCTATTGGGGACCTCCATGCTCAGTCCCAAGGTTGGCTGAGAGCATTAGCCTCTGCAGGGCCGCAGAGGCACATTTATAAGGGCAATTTCAGATTTATTGTAAAAAAAATAATTTAATGTGATAAACAAGGACTGGGGAGATGGCTTAGTGGGTAAAGTACTTAACACATAAGCATGAGGACCTGAGTTTGAATTTCCAGAACTCATTAAAAGTCAGTACAGCAGCAAGTGTCTATAATTCCTGTCCTCCTAAGACAAGATGAGAGAGGTGGGATTGGAAGAATCCCTAGAAGCCTGTGGACCAGTCTGGGATGCACAGAAGCAAACAACAACAAAGAGATCTGTCTTGAAGGATATAGAAGCAAGGCCCAACACCCAAAGTTGTTGTCTAACCTCCACTTATACACCATTATGTGGAGATTCTGTGGCATGCATGCACCCAATTACACACATGAAAATGCATATAGACATGCACACACAGTATGGGACAATAGCACACATACATACATACATACATACATACAGTTTTATAAATTGCTTTCTTCACTTAGAAATGTATTCTGCTCTTTCATTTCTGTAACACCATTCATCTGTGTACAGCTGTACCATAATCTATGTGACCAAACCTCTAATTTTACAGATGAACATTTTCAATATTTGGAATTTCCAGTGTTGCCAGCCATCTTTGATTCTACTACATGATCCCACAAGTAATCATAACTGATAATTTTCTTTGGAGAAATTCTCTAAAAGATATTTTTAACCAAAAGGGCAGGGATATTTAAAATATTTTTGATATATTCTATTACCCATCAAAGAAGTTATACATCCCTCACCATCAACTCACATACTTTTTTTTTCAAACTATACTTCGTAAGTGGAGAGGATGAAGAACATGTGTATTCTGTGACCCTTTCTTATCTGTGAGTAGGCAAATGGAATGCAAATGAGTTTGCTTTCTACATCTAAATTGGAGTTAGGATACACAGCTCAAGGTAATCACAGTGAAGCAGATAGATTTCCACAGAACTAGGGAACAGAAGGCATTCACCTCTGTATAAAAGTAGAAGAAAAAAAAGGCCTTCTTGAGGAAATAGGAGGCAATCACTTGTAAAAGTGTTTTTTCTCAATACATTAAAAAAA
>NW_022196903.1:65093208-65123243 GCF_008632895.1 Mastomys coucha | reverse complement strand
AAAAAAAAAAGGAGTAAAGGGTCATTCCAAAGCTGGAGATGTCAGTCCCAGGAGGAGGCTTGAAGGGTCAAAGTCAGTGGAAAAGAAGGCCTTGGGAGGTGTGTGGAATAAAATGTAAATGACCATTCTGTGAGGTCCAGAGAATGATCTGTGATAGCTGTATATTTTTTCAATGAGCAAGTTTATATTATGTCTATAGTAAGCAAAAGGTAAGACAATAAATAGTGAAGACCAATAGAGAGAAGCAGCAGGCAGACAACAAAACATCATCAGGTCAGGGGCTCACAACATCCACAGAGATGACTGGAGAAGCTCGACTGAGAACATGGACAGAA
The DNA here is from genome assembly GCF_008632895.1 of Mastomys coucha. NCBI lineage: Eukaryota > Metazoa > Chordata > Mammalia > Rodentia > Muridae > Mastomys > Mastomys coucha. The sequence goes on along the minus strand of NW_022196903.1, from coordinate 65,122,908 downwards.
GGTTAACACCGTCAAATCAGAGCTCACAAGCGTCTAGCAGAAAATGGACTGTGGGAGTTGAGTCCGCTGGTGGTCCTGATTAAGGGAGGTTGAGGCAGCGTCCTTTCTGTCCTCTTCATGGATAAGCTCCCAATCTGAACTTCTGGCTTTATGTTCCCACTGTAGGCTTAGGAACTGTTCACTCTCTAGCTGTTCTCCATGACCTGATGGTTTTGGTACCTATGCTTGTTTGTTTTCCTTTCTCCTTGCTGTGGAATTAGGGGCCAGCCTGCCTCAGGGCAAGGAGTTTTGGAGACAAGGAAGGGCCTCCTCCCAGAGTTTGCTTTCAACTAATTAAAGCAACATAGGGAAATTCACCAATATAATGCTCATTACTGCAGCTCCTGACTATCTAGCCCTTTATAATTTATCTGATATCTTTTTATGGTGTGAAGGGACATAGTAAGAGTCTTGTGGAGGATATGGGGTTTTACATACTATCATTGCACTAACCAACCCTGAACTTCCTCTGACTAAGAACTCTCCAATTTTGTTTGCTTGTTTGTTTGTCAAGACGGAGGTCTCACTTTGTAGCCCTGGCTGGCCTGGAGCTTGTTTTGTAGACAAGGCCATCTTTGAACTCACAGAGATCTGTGCTATCTTGCTGGAGTCTTGAAAAAAAGAAAGATATTCCTTTGTCCCCTGTCATTTCCTCTATGGCATTTAAAATCAAATTTCCCACTCTGCCTCATCCCACATGTGGGCGCCACTTATAGTGGTCTTGGCTACTTTGTGGGTTCTTCTCTCTTCCACCCTTTATCCACCCTTTCAACTCCCTAACCCTAGATAAGAGAGAAAAAAGGATAGAAAGGAAAGGGAACCTTGTTATCAATTAGACTATGTCCTGATGATTAGGGGCAAGTCAGGATATCTAACTTCCTTTTGTTGTTGTTTCTTCTTAGTGCACAACTACCTGACAACCAAAAACAACCCAAAGCAACCAACCTCCAATCAACAGCCCACCCTGCTTCTTAAGGCCCTAGCATGCCACTTTCTGAAAACGTTCCAGAATCCCAAACGTCACATAACCGCAGAAACCATCTTCTGCTAGCAAAATCTCGTTCCTGCTAGAGCATGAGGCAAATCATAGTCAGCTGCCCTGGACAATCTGAAGTAGTCCCATATGCCACACCTGGGGTTAATTTCTGTGTTTTTTTTTTTAAATTTAATTTTATTTATTTTTTAAGAAACCAAAATGCCAGAATTGCAGTACAGAGATCCAGCTTCTTGGACTCACTGTTTTTGTTTTGTTTTTGTTTTTGTTTTTTTTTTGTGTGTGTGTGTGTATGTGGGTAGATAGGGGCTTGGTGTTTGGTTTTTGGAGTTAGTGTTTCTCTATGTAACAGCCCTGGCTATCCTGAAACTTGCTTTGTAGACCAGGCTATCCTAGAAATCACAAAGATCTGCCTTCCTGTACCTCTGGAGTGCTGGGATTAAAGATAGGCACTACCACCGGGCAGTGGTGGCCCACGCCTTTAATCCCAGCACTTGTGAGGCAGAGGCAGAGGCAGGCAGATTTCTGAGTTGGAGGCCAGCCTGGTCTATAGAGTGAGTTCCAGGACAGCTAGGGCTACACAGAGAAACCCTGTCTTGAAAAACAAACAAAAAAGTAGAGGGGGGGGGGTATGCACTACCAGCAACCAGCTCCACACAGCATTTTAAAGCAGTATAATGAGTTGTTTTTTACAACAATGTAAGTATGAGCCTAATTTACACAGAGTATAAAAGAAGTCATTTGGTTGGTGGGTTTCTCTGTGTCACAGAGCCCTGGCTGTCTTGGCCTCTCTTTGTAGACCAAGCTAGCTTCAAAGATACAGAGATCTGTCTGCCTCTACATCCCAAGTACTGGGATTAAAGATGCTTGTCATTATGCCTGTCTCAAAAGAGATTTAAGATTCCTGAGGGCATAGTTGAATTTTATGGAACTAGAACAGATTAGTCCTCTCAGTGAAAGGCCAGATTTTGAAAGAATGGGAATGTTGACATATGGAGTGATAAAGCAGTGGGCAGTGGGAGTCACCCCAGGAGAATCTAAATAGCAAGGAAGAGAAAAGAACTAGGGCAAATCCAGGGACAGGGCTAAGAGGGCTTGTAAAGAAGAAGGAGGAGGAGGAGGAGGAGGAGGAGGAGGAGGAAAAGGAGGAGGAGGAAGAGGAGAAGAAGAGGAAGAAGGAAGAAGAAGAAAGAGAGAGAGAGAGAGAGAGAGAGAGAGAGAGAGAGAGAGAGAGAGAGAGCAAGAGAGACACGAACCACCACTGCCTAGCTGATTTTTAAGATTTCTTTTCAGGAGCTTGGGAGAAGGCTCATACTCATGATATAAAAGGGCAGGAACAGTGTGAGTCTGTATTCTAAGTTCTGAAAGGCAGAAACAGAAGGATCCCAGGGACTCTCTTATGAGCCGGGCTAGTCAACTGGTGAGTTCCAACTTCAGTAAGAAGACCCTCTCTCAAAAGGTGAGGTTTTGGGTATGGTAGAACATGCTTTTAGTCTCAGTGCCCAGGAAGCAGAGGCAGCTGGGTCTTCGTGAATTGGACCCCAACCTGCATCTAGATAGGGGGTTTCAGGTCAGTTGAGGCTATATTTTGAGATCCTGCCTCAAAACTAAAATGTTTGAAATTAATAGAAGACACTCGACACCAATCTTTAGTGTCCACGTATATAGGGATGTATGTATGTTTAAACACATACATACAATACACATAAATAATTATCCTAAGTGACATAATTAAACACTTTGTGGGATACAATGTTATGTTTGACTCATGTAATTAGTTAGTGTTCTTGTCTGTTAGACAATGTTTCCACAGCTCCTTCTATTATAACCTGGTTCTTGCTTAGAAAAGTAGCTACAGCTGGCCAGTGATGGCGCACACCTTTAGTCCCAGCACTTGGGAGGCAGAGGCAGGCGGATTTCTGAGTTTGAGGTCAGCCTGGTCTACAGAGTGAGTTCCAGGACAGCCAGAAGAAGAAGAAGAAGAAGAAGAAGAAGAAGAAGAAGAAGAAGAAGAAGAAGAAGAAGAAGAAGAAGAAGAAGAAGAAGAAGAAGAAGAAGAAGAAGAAGAAGAAGAAAGAAGGAAAAAAAAGAAGAAGAGGAGGAGCCATGATCTAGATTTAGTCAGTGGCAGTATTTTCTCTTTGGCCACATGGACTAGACTGGAGGTGGATATATAATACCAGCCAAGACAATCAGACTTGTTATTTGACCATTTCCACACTGAACTGGTCTTTTCTTCCCCGTTGGCCATAGAATATTTGACTGTGGGTCCTCAAGCTTTGAGGGCATGTTCCCTGATAGATAGATGAAGAGTGGTTACTGCCAAAGGCCTTTAGCACAAGTGTTCATCACATGAATTGGTTATAGGTTGATTGATTAGTTAGAAAATGTGATCTGCATGAATTATCATTTGCTGTTGTTATAAGCACACCCTGAGCCAGGCAATAGAGTGTGAAACAAACAGAGGAGCAGCCCCAGCTGCACTGAGTGACTTCATGCTTTGTTTGCCAAAGCACTGAGTAATGAGGCTAATAGGAATGTGTACAGGGTGTACTAGTGACAAAGGTGGGGAGGCCATCACTCAAGAGGCACTTGTAAGACAGAGATGAAAAACAATGAGAAATCTAGGAAGACTTGGGCTTCGTCAGGGTTAGTATAAAATGATAGGCAATGTTAGAAAATACAAAATTCAGTTCAGTGAACTTTATGCTTCTGGTGAGAAAAGGAATCATCAAAATGAAGACTTTAGGTCAGGGAAGGTCTCCATGCATTTCTGTCTGTCCATGCAGCCTCTCTCTCTCTCTCTCTCTCTCTCTGTCTCTGTCTCTGTCTCTGTCTCTCTCTCTCTCTCTCTCTCTCTCTCTCTCTCTCTCTCTCTCTCTCTCTCTCTCTCTCTCTCTCTCCTCCCCTCCCTCTCCCCTCTGCTTCCTGGAGTGAGCTGCCCTGCTCCGTTACTTCTTCCTGCCTCAAAGTCCTACCTGCTACCATGATGACACAGGCCAGAGACATATGCCCAGCTGATAAAAATTATAAGCCAAAATAAATCTTTCTCTTAACCTTATTTTTTAGTCTATTATCTGTACAAACATACTGTGTGTGTGAGAGAGAGCGATGTGTATTATGTGCATGTGATGTATGTATGGGGGTGGTGCATCCATGTGAGTGAGAGGGTACATGTGCATTCTCATGCATGAGGAGGCCAGAGAAGGATGTCAAGTGTCTTTACCACTCCCACCTTATTGCCTTGAGACAGTCTTAGGGTTTCCATTGCTGTGAAGAGATACCATGACCAATGCAACTCTTATAAAGAACAACATTTAATTGGAGCTGGCTTAGAGGTTCAGAGGTTCAGTCCATCACCATCAAAGTGGGAGCATGGCAGCATCCAGGAACACATGGTGGGGAACTACATCTCAATCCTAAGGCAGACAGGAGAAAACTGGCTGGCAGCTAGGAAGAAGCTCTCTCAAACCCCACCCCCATAGTGACACACTTCTTCCAACACCACCTAATAATGCCACTTCCTGGGTCAAGCATATTCAAACCACCACAGTCTCTCATTGAACTGGATGCTTACCGTTTTGGCTAGGCTGGCTGAGCATTGGGCTCTAAGAATCTGTCTCTGTCCCCCAAATGCTAGGGTTATTGGCATCTTCAGTCATGCTTTGCTTTTTATGTAGACCCTGGAGACTTGAACTTGGGTCCTCATATTTGCTTAGGAAGTACTCCTAACCAATTGAGTTATCTCCAAGCCTCCAAACATGTTACTTTGTTATATTGCTTACTTGTGTCACATCTCCCTTCTGTCCAGACTGTGTTCTGTTGTCAGAGGAAAGTGAAACACTTTTAAAAAGCCTTTCAGTGGCTAATTACAAGGCATTCTTTACACTAGGGAAAAGGCTTCTATGAGATATTTGCAATGGGTGTAGAAGACTGGGGACTACTGATGGAAGGAATCAGTGATAAGGATAGAAACATATCCCAAGTCAAGGGTCCAAGGGCAGTCAGAGGATGGAGATCACAGAACAGCAGAGAGTGAATTCAGGGTGTGGCTATTCTCGTTAGGAAGGGAAGTGGACTGCCTGTCATACATTTGCTGTGCTGCTTGGTTTGGTCGACTTGACACAAACCTAGACATACCTTGGAGGAGGAAATCTCAACTGAGAAAATGTTTCTTTCAGATTGGCCTGTAGGGGCAATTGTCTTGATTAGTGATTGTTGGGGGAGGGCCTAGCACACTATGGTTGGTGCCATCCCTCGGCAGGTGGCCAGGGTCTGTAGAAGAAAGCAGGCTGAGCAAGCCAAGAGAAGCGAGCCAGTTAGCACTGTTCCTCCCTGGCCTCCGCTCCAGTGACTGCCTTGAGGTTCCTAGCTTTGGTTAAGTCTCTTCCCCGACTTCTCTCCAGAATGAACTAAAAACTACAAGCTGAAATAAATCCTTGCTTTCCTAAGTTGCTTTTGGTTATGGTGTTCATCAAAGCCATAGAAAGCAAAATAAGACACATAAACTTCAGAAAGCTCTGGGTGCTTAGAATAAATTAATATCCACGCTTAGCTGTTTGGAGTGGTATGGGATTGTCCCCATTTGCTTCCTGTTCCTGTGATACAACATGATGAAACAGTCTGCGGAGGAAAGGGGTTATCTCAGCTTACAATTTCATCACTGAAGGCAATCAGGGCAGGAATTCAAGGATTCAATGGTCAGCAGGACTGGAGTGGCACTGGAACATGTGGAGTCTTAAGTTTTGTGCTCTGAAGCTTGCCCCTTGGCTACTCAGCAGAAAGTCACCATGGAATATAAACATCAGACTGATGCATAACCTTCAGGGAAGGCAGAAGAATTTTCCCCACAACACTGAAGTGCAAAAAAGAGTCGAGTTTATTTGAATTCCAAAATAAGCCGCATGCAGTCTGGACATTTGGTAAATGGACAATTTACCAGAACTGGCAAGACACTTGGTTTCTCTGGATGAGGTGTCAGCGGGGAGACAAAGGAATGAGAAACAAGGTGGCGAAGGAAGGAAAGGAGGAGTGCCTTGTATAACTCTATAAGAGACATGGCCATTGCTGACAGCTGCTGCAAGCCACTCTTGGTGGAGTGTGAGGTGACACATAAGACTAGAAGTGTGAAACATAAAGCACGAGCGATATCCAGTCCAGTATTTTCTAGGACACATGGAAAATTACAAAAAGATGTTGCTGCAATGTGGTACCTGCCTCCATAAGTCTGGCTGCAGCTGGACTTAACCTCAGCCTCTCTTGTCTTCCCAGGGCTTCCAAAATGTTTACCAAAAGCCTTGCAGTACTCAGACCTCTGGATGTCATGGAACCTAGAGGAGACACAGATCTCTGTTTTCCCATTAGCTAATCTGTCAGGTTTGTCTTACGAATAACGCACTTGGCAGCATGAGGCCTGAAGAAAGGCCAGAGCAATGAGAATGTCTAACATCAAACAAATTATCCACAAAGCCCGAGTGTGGCTTCGTGAGGTGAAAAGGAAAGTAGATGAGAGGCAATTCAGCTGGCTGAGGAAGCCAGCAAGATGCTATCAGGAAAGAGAGAAAAATTAAATGGACTCTAGATCATGGTGCTAGTTTTTGGGTTTGTACAGGTGCTGACTGTGTAGCTCAGGCTAGCCCTGAACTTAAAAACTTTTTTGCCTCTGATTCTTGAATGATAGAATTACTGGCCTGTGATACCACATTTAGATGATTCCTTAAGTTTGATACTGGTATACCTGGAATGATGAGGGGTTGGTAACCAAGGGAGTCAGAGAGAGGCAGTTGGTGGGGGCCACCGCCTCCCAGCTCACCTATTATATTTTAGTTAAAATTCAAAAGCCTATCTTGTTCTTGTTGTATCTACTCTGTAGTAAAGTATGGGATCTAGTGAAAGAGTCGTTTGACTGGTATGTTCTCTGACCTCATCAGCTCTTGGGCAAGCTGATGGATGGCTCTTTGCGTCCTGGTGGTTACCAGATCAGTGCCGACCTTCCTATGGATGCCTGACGAGGATAGCACATTACAGCCTAGAACTCCTGGACCAACCTCCTGCCTCAGTTTCCCAAGCATCTGAGTCTATATGTATGTACCACTGTGCTGGGTACAACTGGTATGTTTATGAGTACTGCTTGTGAACAAAAGTTTTCTGTATTTCCCTTTAATGCCATCAAGTAGTGTTTCTTGATATGTAAAGGTTTTTTTTTCTTAAGTTTTGAACATTTCGCTAATAATTTTATAGGAAAATTTATATATAAAACAACTCACTACAGTTCTGTGGCTGTTTCGCCAATTTGTCTCAGTGTGCAGATTTGCTTTGCATGTTCATTTTGAGCCTGGGAGTCAACCACTGTGTGACTGGGGCCAAATCCCTCTTTACAATGTAGCTTAGCTGTGCCTTCCATCCAAAGATGGAATCCATTTCCTCTTCTCTTGCCTCTCTGTTGGCCTTGACTGGCTTTGAGTAGCAGCAGTTTCTGTATTTGCTTTGCTTCGATGCCACCAGCACCATGTAAAGATGTTTAGAGTCAGGCTGAGACTGTGACTCAGTTGCCAGAGTGCTTCCCTAGCATTCATGAAGCTCTAGGTTCCATCCCAGCATTGCATAAATGAGGTGTAGTGGGACATGCTTATCATCTCTGCACTCACAGCAGAAGTTCCTCTGCAATACAGAGAACTCGAGGTCAGCTTGGGAAGAAAGTGATACTGTTACCCAGAAGGAGGAAGAGAACAGCAACTGTATCAGCAGCCTGGACTAGCCTTCTCTCCATGACAGACATGTCAGGTCCTCCAGACAATATCAGACACAGATAGTCAAGCAAAGCTTTCTCATACTTCTCTGGGGCCATCTTCCATGCAAGACTCAACTCTAGACATGCAAGCAGAGCTTCCTTATGCCATCCGATGAGATTCAATCACTGGCCACAAGATAGATGAGTGCAGTTTAGTGAGCAGCCTCAGGTCAGATGAGATAAAAACTAGCATTGAGCACTAGAACAGATTGATGAGCCACGGAACTGTGATTAAATTAAGTGGCGGTTGTTTCAGGTCACTGGGTTTTAAGTAGACTGTGTGTAATATAGATTAACTGATACAATTTGGTACCTGCTATTTGCATTCTGATTTTGGAATTGGCCTCTCTTTTGACATCATGTTTCAGTATTTGACAAGCTGAAAGATGATTTTAAAGGACTTTGTTATTTTACTATAGTTTACTTAGACCTTTCCCAATAATGATATATTAGGTTTGCATGTATTTTTTAGCTTCATGAGAAAATATTGTTCCAAACATCTTCCTACAACTGGTTTACAGACTTTTGCTTGTTTTTGTTTTTTAAGAAAATTATGTATGGGAGCTGGAGAGAGAACTCAGCGGTTAAGAGCACTGGTTAGTCTTCCAGAGGACCCAGGTTCAATCTGCAGCACCCACACGGCAGCTCACAATTGTCTGTAACTCCAGTTCCAGAGGATCTGATGTTCTCTCACAGACACACATGTAGGCAAAACACAAAATCACATAAAAAATAAATCCTTATAAAAATAAAAATTAAAAGAAAATTATGTATATATACATTTATTGCAGTGCTGGGGACTAAACCTGAATGAAGCCTCTCAGATACTTCCCCGAACTATATCCACAGCCCGTTCTTAGAAACTTTTCTCACATTGCCTGATGCTTTTCAAAAGGTCATTATCAATCTGTGCTTCAGTCAATGTATACATCCCCCATATCCACCCACCGCCAACAACCTGTTTACATTGAGCAATTGCTAAATCAGGCATTCTGGCATCAGAACCTTTGTGCCTTCCTATTTGTATGCTGAAAATCTTGACCCTTACAGTAATGGTATTAGGACAGTCAGTTGTTCTCAACCTGTGGATTGCAACCCCTTTGGAGGTTGAACACCTTTCATAGGGGTCATATATCAGATCCCTGCATATCAGATATTTGTATTATGATTCAGAAAAGTAGTAAACTCATAGTTATGAGGTAGCAATAAAAATAATTTTATGGTTGGGGGTCACCACAATGTGAGGGAGTGTATTAAAGGGTCGCAGCATTAGGAAGGTCAAGAACCACGGTATTAGGGGATGAAGCCTTTGGGAAGTGATAAGCTTGAGCCCTGTGAATGGTATCTAAAGTGGCTTATAGAGGAGAGACAGACAGAGATACAGAGACAGTAACTGAGAAAGACAGACACAGAGATACAGAGATAAAGACAGACATAGAGGCTGAGACGAAAGCAGAGAGACTGAGACAGAAAACAGCACGTTTCCTGCTCCATAGAAGCGTTTCTTTCCTCCGTTTCTAGGCAGCACTGCTATACCATATGTAGCCAACTACTGTTTACTATCAAATAGTCTTATCTAATGCTACGAAACTGGAAATGTTAGCCCACCTTCTGTGGTTCATCATTATATCTGTGAAATCCACCTATGTTACTATTGTATACTCTTTTTAATCACTGAATATTATTCCACTAAATGAGTATGCTATCATTTCCTTTTTTTTTTTTTTTTTTTTTTTTTTTTGGTTTTTAGAGACAGGGTTTCTCTGTGTAGCCCTGGCTGTCCTGGAACTCACTCTGTAGACCACACTGGCTTCGAACTCAGAAATCCACCTGCCTCTGCTGGGATTAAAGGTGTGTGCCACCACTGCCTGGCTAAGCAATGTTTTAAAAACTTGTTTCAATAGCTGAACAAATGTGCTGCTGGTACCTTAGAGATGTTTTAATACTTTCAAGTACTGCTGAGAAAGAGGTAAGGGGACGGGGGTGGGAGGGTGAAAGCTATTATAGCCATGCTGAAGAATTTAGCATTTATGGCGGACAGAGCAGGGGGCTGCAGAGAGGTCTTGACCCAGAGGAGGAACTTGTGCAATTAATGGAATAACAGGAGTGACGGGGAACAGAATGGTTGTGTCATCAATTGGCCAAGGGTTCTATTGCTGTCCTACTCATACAAAGTCGTGAATAGACAAAGTGCAACTTCCTCCTGTTAGCTGTTATGAGCTTTGAGTGCCAGAGGATAATGGCTCTGGGCCTTTGGAATTTTTCAAAATTATAAGAGGAAACATATTTTGAAAGCATGGGAAAAAATACACACACACAGACACACACACACACACACATATAATTAGATATTTTGTTTGTTTGGTTGGTTGATTATTTTTGGGGGGGGTTGCTTGTTTGTTTCTTTTGTTTTTTGAGACTCACTCTATATACTAGGCTGACCTTGAACTTACAGAGATATACCTGCCTCTGCCTCCTGAGTGCTGGGATTAACAGTATGAGCCAGGACCGCTGGGCCCGGAAACATTTATATTAAAGCAAGGTGGTAAGTGGTTGTCTTGCAAAATAAAGTAAAAAACAAAACAAAACAAAATGGCATGAAGTTTTTTATTCAAATTTATGAATTTTAAAAAAAGAAGCATTATGTTGTGTGTTGCTGCCTTGGGAAAGAGGAGAGGAGACAGCAGAGTGGGAGGGAAGGAGGTGCCAACTCAGTGTCAGACCTGAAAAGGTCGAATTGGATCTGCTGAGCTGTAAGCTTACAAGAGTGTGTTCAAGAGTGTGTTCAAGAGAGAGAGAGGGAAAATATGCTTAATGTTCAAACTGATAAGCTGCAGTCCCAATATAGTGTCTGTACTTGAAATAACATTAGGCCTCTGGCTTATCTATTTCTGACAAGCTAGTCAGTTTGGTTTTTTTTTTTTTTTTATGGGATAACTCATGAATTTACACCTTGTCCTTACAGAGAGGTTATGCTAACTACCTCTGCCTTGGTCTAACTTTATTGTTCTATAAAGGTGTGTGTGTGTGTGTTGGGGCAGGGTTTGTGTATTGCACACACAACAAGCATGCCTGACTGAGTTTAAATATACCATGTTTGTGCAACTGCCCAAACACACATTGTAGTGTTGAATTCCCTGGACCTGGAGCTACAGGAGATTGTAAACTGCCTGTAGTAGGTAGTGGGAACTGAACCTGGGTCTGTGCCAGGGCAGTAAGTTCTCAAAGACTGGGAGATCTCTCTAGTCATTTGGTCTAATTCTAATAGGAAGGCTCTTGAAGGGAGCACCATCGCTCTGGATTTTTAAGCCAGAGGCTTCAAGTTTTAGGCTTTGGGTGCCGGCAGCCCGTCCACTCTTCGAAGCTCTGTTAATGAACCTTGTCCAAACCAGAATTAAACCCGTGGCTCTTCTAGCAGCCAGGGATTCCGTAGTCTCAGTTCATGGCAGCCCTTCACCTGCTGTGTCTGCTCTTTCCTTTGCAGTCTCCACTTGGCTGCTCTCTGTAACTCCTCTGCTGCCCTCTAACTGCTGGAGCCCCAGAAGATGTCTGCTCTTCACGCCATCCGTTCAGTCTGCTTTACCCATGTGTCTTAGTCCCATTTCAGCTACTGCGATTAAATAGTCCAACAAAAACCATCTTAGGGGAGAAATGGTTTCTGTGGCTTGCAATTCAACATTACAGTCCATCACTGTGGGGACAGGACAGTTTCAGAAGCATGAGACAACTGGTCACACCACACCCATAGTCAAGAGCAGAGAGAAATGCATGCACACATGCTCGCTTGCTACCTTGCTTGTACTCAGCTTGATTTCTCCACTCTTCTGCAGTTCAGTGCTCCCTACATAGGGAATGGCTCTGCCCACTGTGGAATAGGTTTTCACACATCAGTAAGCATAATTAAGACAACCTTCTACAGACATGCCCACAGGCCAACACAATAGACAGTTCCTAATTGAGACTCTCTTCTCCAGTGATTCTTTTTTTTTTTATTAGATATTTTCTTTATTTAAATTTCAAATGTTCTCCCTTTTCCTGACTTCCCCTCCAAAAAACCCCCTATTTCCTCCCCACTCCTCCTGCTCACCAACCCACCCTCTCCTGCTTCCTGGCCCTGCATTCCCCTACACTGGGGCTGGGGCATAGTTGTTTCCTGAGAGGCTCTGCCAGTGCCTGAAAAATACAGAAGTGGATGCTCACAGCCATCCATTAGACTGAGCACAGGGTCCCCAATGAAGGAGCTAGAGAAAGGACCCAAGGAGCTGAAGGGGCTTGCAGCCCCTTAGGAGGAACAACAAAATGAACTAACTAGTACCTGCAGAGCTCCCAGGGACTAAACCACCAACCAAAGAGTGAGACTCATGGCTCCAGCTGCATATGTAGCAGAGGATGGCCTAGTCAGTCATCAATGGGAGGAGAGGCCCTTGGTTCTGTGAAGGCTCTGTGCCCCAGTGATTCGAAGTTGTGTCAAGTTAACAATTAAAGCCAATCATCACATTATGGTAAAGACCAGAAATAGTCAGTAAACAAGAGGGGTAGCATTTATTGAGGCCTGAGCTGCACCACATAGTGGGGCAATGCATAAGAAGGTGTGAGGAGAGCGAGCACAGAGCTGCTTGTGTAATTCTGTCAGGCATGTAGACTTGCTCTCAGGGGCTTCAGAGATGCTGACACCCATCCAGAGTAAGGGCTGGATCTGCACGTGGCTCTAGATAGGGGGTCTGCAAAGGATGATCTAAAACTGTCATGGCCAAAGTAAAGCCTCCTGAGGCAAAGTCTTCGGGGTGACCGCCATGACAGGAAAGAATGTGCTTCAGCGCATCTATGCCTGGTTGAAGTCTCCCCCGGCATCTGTGGCTACACCAGCATCTCCCTGCACTGTTGACAAGATGTTCAGAACAGACATGCATGTAATGATGAGAATGAGTGGAATGGATGGGAGTGACCACTTCACTGACATCTCCCTTTCCTAGAGCTGCTCTTGCTGCTGTCTGCTGGAGAGCAGCAGTAATGCTGTTCACAGTCCCACCAGGTGTGGGAACTATGAAGATGACAGTGGCAGTCCCGAATGAGCCTCCATACCACCACAGCTCAGGGCAGCAGCCACTGCAGCAGAGCATGGGGGATAGGCTTGATAGCTGCAATTCAATTGGCCAAACTGTGCCTGACAAAAGTAGAAAGGGGGTTAGAGAGATGAGTTAGCAGTTAAGAGCACTGGCTGAATTGCAGGAACCTGGGTTTGGATCTCAGGACCCAAATGGTGGCTTGTAATCATTTGTAACTCCATTCCTAAGAGACTTGATGCCCTCTTCTGACCTCCATGGACACCAGGAATGAACCAGGCAAACAAAACACTCACACATAAAAATAAGTAAATCTTTTTTTTAAAGGGGAGGGGGAAACATTACTAGTAGCATTTATAACCAAGACCTATCATAAAATTAACTTTAACAGGGCTCAACACTTATCCAGATAAGAAGGCTTGGGTCCTTCCATCTGACTCAGGTGGTTTGAGGAGAAGGCAGATTTCTAGGTTAAACAAAACACCAAACAAACAAACAAACAAACAAACTGTGGTGATAGCACAGGTAAGAGATGAGCTGGGGTCACACAGAGTCCTGGGGACTGTGGTTGAGACAGATGATATTTGGGTAGCTAAGTTACTGCGTGACTGCCTGCCTGCCTGCCTGCCTGCCTGCCTGCCTGCCTGCCTGCCTGCCTAACACTAGGTATAGGAGTAGGGAGCAGGAGATAGCATCACAGGAAAGACAACAGAGTCACTTTGGAGATTCTCAACTCAAGGTGTTTGTGGCATGCCCAGATAGAAAGGACTGTCTAACAGCTGGATACTTAGTTCTGAGTTCTGGAAAGTAGTGCTGACTGGGACAGAGGCTTGGGAATTTGTTGGCATATAAATAGAAACACCCAGAAGTGGTTAAGGTTAGTTGGGGAATCACTGACAAGAGGTAGATGGTTGCCAGGTGGTGGTGGCACATGCCTTTAATCCCAGCACTTGGGAGGCAGAGGCAGGCAGATTTCTGAGTTCAAGGTCAGCCTGGTCTACAGAGTGAGTTCCAGGACAGCCAGGGCTACACAGAGAAACCCTGTCTCAAAAAACAAAACAAAACAAAACAAAACATAACAAAACAAAACAAAACAAAAAAGAGGTAGATGGCTTATGAGGAGAGCCAAAGAAGAAAATGATAAAAGAGATCTCAGGGCTATACAGGGAAGATGTGGGAATTCAAGGAGAGAAATTTAAAAATGGGGAGGAATGCCAGACTGCAAAGAGTTGAAGAAATGGAAGCAAGTTATTAGATTTTGCTTTTAAGACACATCAGTGAAAGACTAGAAATGTAGCTCAGGGATTAAGAACACAGATTGCTTTTGTAGAGAACTTGAGTTCAGTTCATGGAACCTGGGATGGATGACTCACATTAACTTATAACTCCAGCTCTAGGGTGTCTGAGGCCTCTGACCTCTGAGGACACACATACACACACGTACAAACAGACAGATGGATGACAGAAAGACAGATAAGTAGACACACACACACACACACACACACACACACATGCATATAAGTAAAAAAAGTCACCAAAGACAGAAAGATATCATCATCAAGATCAATGTTTTTGCTCCCTATTTAAGTTACAGAGCCATGAACCTGTCTATTTGGAAAACAAGAGATTAAGCAGGTACAAGAGGGAGGGTACACATACAAGAGGAGGGAGCAGGTGGAATTGATTTCTGACGTTGTAAGCAGGATGTGAGGATGGTGTGTAAAGGTGGAGAGGTGGCAGGGTGGAAGGCCATCTTGCTAAGAAGAAAGACACAAAGACCTTACCAGAAAACAGACATTCTCAGTCTGTGGAGGTGACACTGTAGTGGGTGTTGTGGTTTGCCCTAGATGCTTCTACAACCAAGTATGTTTGGATTGTTGGATTCTCTTTCTGTTGATCAAAAAGATAATTTCTAGTTTTTCAACATTTTAAGCCATAGCAAAAATTTCATTCTTTTCATAAAAAAAAAACAATAATAAAGTTGAATACTGGATTCCATTTCCTCCTCTTCTTTTATTGTGTTGAAGTAGCAGTTGCTTTTCATTTAAGAAATGAGATGGTACACAATGATGAGAGTCAAATGATGTCAGCTTTTAATATCATTTCATCAGGAGCTGGTGAAATGGCTCAGTGGCTGAGGGCATGTGCCCACTAGCTAAACAACCCATTTGATCCCTAGAAGCAAGTGACAAGGTTCTTGGACTTATATGAAACAGAAATTTACAACAAATAATGTTGCCAAAAGAGAGGGTTTTTATTTGATTGGTTGGTTAGTTTGTTTTTGAGACAGGGTTTCTCTCTGTATCCTTGGCTGGTCTGGAACTCGTTATGTAGACCAGGCTGGCCTCAAACTCACAGAGCTTCAACTGCATCTACCTCCCAGCTGTTGGGCTGAGTGGTGTATGTCACCATGCTTGCACATTCCAAAGGAGATCTTGATGTATGTCTACATCAGGACCTCTCTGGATTTGAAGGTCCTGCATGTCTCATGTGCAGGGAAACCACCAGAAAAGGACTGTGGGAAGATTTATCAAACTGTCTGCTCAACCTGAGGAGGTGACAGAGAGAAGAGGATGTTGTGACCGAACATCTGACATTACACCTGAGCTGATATTACTGGCATTACTGCTCTGCCTCTCTATAAATTCTAGAATTTTATGGGAAAAAAAAACTATTTGTGAGAAAGAAATGGACATTTTGCTGGTGATTTTAGCTTCTTAAATGTGTAAATAATATATTTTGTTTAAGAAGAGATTGAAGGTGCAGCAGCACATGCCTTTAAAATAAGGCTGGGGCAGGTGGATCTCTGTGAGTTCCAGGACACCATGGTTTACATAGTGAGCTCAAGCATAATAGCCAGGTCTATGGAGAAAGACTCTTTCTCAAAAAGTAAAAATAAAAATAAAAATGAAGAAATTGCCTTACTTTAGTTAAAAATAAAATTTGTGTTGGACCAGCACAAGCAAAGCCACAGGGTTCAATTAAGAGGCAGATCCCCCCCCCCCCACCTCTCTCTTTCTCATTTATTTCCAAAATAACACTTTTGGGGATGAAGAGATGTCTCAGAAGATAAGAGCACTTGTTGCTCTTACAGAGGCCCTGAGTTCAGTTCCTAGCACCTACATGTAGTTCAAAACTACCTGTAACTCTAGTTCCAGGGGATCTGGTATCCTTTTCTGACTTGTGTGGGCACTAGCTACACATGTGGTACGTGTGTGTAGGCAAACCTCTCAGACAAATAAAAATAAAATAATCTAAGAACTAACCCACAAACCAATAGTTTTCATCCTTTTTGTTTGTTTTGTTTTTTTCAAGACAGGGTTTCTCTGTGTAGCCCTGGCTGTCCTGGAACTCATTTTGTAGACCAGGCTGGCCTCGAACTCAGAAATCTGCCTGCCTCTACCTCCCAAGTACTGGGATTAAAGGCATGCGCCAACACCACCCGGCTGTTTTCATTCTTTTTTTAATCCACCCATCTTATTTAAGTTTTAATTTTTTAAAATTTAAACATTTAACATTTATATTTAAACATTGTTTATAGTTTTAATAGCTTTCCTTCTAACAAAATTGCTGATGAATTTTCATATTGTAAATATCATTAATGAAAATCAGTTGATAAGCCATAAAAGTTATTCTATTTCTCCCACTTTCAGAAAAGTCAAATTTCATTTTGTCTTGAGCAAGTGATTTAACAAAAATGTGTTTGCTTTTTTTTTTCCTCCAGAGTTTTCACATTTGATGAAAAGGGACTAAGGACATTCATTTCAAAAAAGGTAAGCTAATTTTAACTAAATAACAGATGGCTCGGAGACATTTGAATTTTAAATGAGGAAGAGTGCTACAGCTGCACACATGCACTGTGTATCACGCTTGTCAGAACCTCATTGGTAGAGATTTGTGATGTTTGGATCTGTATGCATAAGGTTAAAAAAATAAGCATGGTAGGGAGGAGGACCTGTACTAAAACTCTAGCTAACAAGATAACCAAAATAAAAGATCTTCAGAGAAATATACCATCACCTACTCAAAAGAAAACTGGTAATTATTATCAGGTTGTCACATCTTCAACTTAATGATTCCCAGTTAGAGTTTTCCCAAGGAACGGAAATTATTTCAGGAGTTCTCCAGGGAAAGACTATGCTTGTGAACCTCCTTGTGGAACTAAAGAATGCATAGTGTCACCCCACCTCAAGACCAAGTATTGTATAAGATCTGTCACTGCAGTCCCTTGTTTGATTTTAGAGAAAGGGTCTCAAGTACCTCCCACTTACAGTGTGGCTAAGGATGACCTTGGCCTCCTGATCCTCCTGCCTCTAGTTTCCAAGTGCCGGGATTATAGGCAAGTACCACCATACCTGGCTATGCCCTTCTAAAAATAAAATCAATCGTGTTCACGAATCCCATAGTAATGTACTGTTGGAGAGGTTGAGCATCACTAATCTGAAAATACCTGCCTGATGTTTCAAAACCAGAATGTTTCAGGCACTAACGTGATACTGTGAGGGGAAGATCCCACATCCCCATGTGATGGACTATGTTTAAGACAGTTGCACAGAACACTTTCTTCAGCATACCCTCCCTGCCCACTGGGAAGGGACTCAGCTCCTGAAGGTGCAACACACAAACTTTGCTTCAAACACAAGATCATTAAGAACATAAAATTACCTTCAGCCCATGTTTAGAAGGCATGTTTGAGACATAAATGAGCCTTGTGTTCAGATTTGAGTTTCATCTCCAAGATGAATGAACCTGTAAATATTAAAATCAGTTATGGTTTGGATCTGGACTTACCTCCAAGGCTCGGAAATGTGTCCTTGAAGGGATTACTGAGGCTAGGAGTACTTGCTATCTTTTACTTTCACTACGCAGCTTTCTCAACAACGATCTCTGCCACATGTTTGGCCATGATCTACTGTGACACCACAGGTCCAAAGCCATGGGGTCAAGTACCTGTAGACTGAAATTTTAGAAGCCAAATACTCCAGACTATTCACCTCAATATGTCAAATGACCCCTCCACAAAATGGTGTTCACGTGGAAAAGGCATGATATCAATCTGCATTTAGGTGCGGCAGATTCTAGTCAAAACATTCCAGGTCTTAAATAATTTTGGAAACCTGAGTATATAATGTCCTCCAGGACTTTTGCAGTCCTGGGGTGGAATGAGGGCAGTCTTCAAGTTACCCATGCTTCCCAAACTAATTTGGAATATCTGTGGTATCTACCCTGGAATTGACTGAAGTAAACACACTGGAGCTTCTTTGTCGGATGCTGAAAATCTATAGAAAAAAAACAAATAGCAACATCATATAACAAATTTGTTATCAAATTACACCAGATTCTCAAAGCACTCATAAAGATTGTATTTGCTTTCCTCCAACTCCTTCACCCTTTCTAAGATAATCATATAACAACCAATACCCATTCTATGGTTGAATACATTAAGATTCAAAGAATTTAAGAGTGAGTTCTGAGATTTCTAACTGTGGAAGAAGAGGGCAAATGGGTACAATGGAGGATTGAAAGTACGACTGACTCAAAAATCAATGACACAATAGAAACAGATGTATAAAAGTTGAAGTCTTAGACAAACGCACTTAGCACTTAAAAATGAGCAGAATGCATAGAAACAAACACTTATCTAGGAGTAATTGGCTACTCTGGGTCTTTTGTTTTCCATATCAACTCGAGGATTTTCTTTCTATTTATGTGAAGAATGAGATGAGGATGTTGATTGTGATTTCATTGAATCAATAAATTGTTTTGGTGGGAAGGTCTTTTTTCACAATGTTAACTCTACCAAGCTATATGCTTGGGAGGTCTTCAAATTCTAGTATGTTTCTTATCTCTTTCTTCACACATTTAAAGTTTTCATTGTAGAGGTTTTTTTTTAAGATTTATTTATTTATTTATGTGTACACTGTAGCTGTCTTCAGACATATCAGAAGAGAGCATCAGATCTCATTATAGATGGTTGTGAGCCACCATGTGGTTGCTGGGATTTGAACTCAGGACCTTCAGAAGAGCAGTCAGTGCTCTTACCTGCTGAGCCATCTCTCCAGCCTGAGGTTTTTTTTTTTTTTTTACCTTTTTGTTATGTATATTACAAATATTTTATTTTATTTTATCTGGGAAGAGAAGCGTGTCCATGATCTCTTTCTCAGCATGCTTGTTACTCATATGGATTAAGACTGGTAAATGGATGGTAAACTTTGTTAAGTCAATTATGTATCATAACACTTTGTTGAAATTAAAAGTTAATAAATAAATAAATAATAAATAAAAATGTAGGATTTGAAAAGTCTAAAATAGAAAGAAAGGAAGAAAGAAAGAAAGAAAGAAAGAAAGAAAGAAACAAAGCAAGAAAGAAATGTAGACACCAACAAAGCCACAAAACCTCTGATGTACAATCTGTCCTGCCTGCAATATGTTAGGCAGTGGTGGCACAAAGCTTGGAGAGTAACAAACCAATGTCTGACTTGACTTAAGGCCCACTCCATGAGATGGAACCAAAACCTGACACATCTAACCTGACCAAGAACTAGAGACTAGATAGTCCTAAGACCTAGGTAAAACCAATTAATTCTGGTCTTAAAAAATTAAGAATAAAATAATTCTGAATGATATTCTGCAATCATGATGCTGGATGGTTTTATGTCAACTTGATATAAACTAAGGTCATTTGAGAGTAAGTAGCTTCCAGGAGCTGGCAAGATGGCTCAGTGGTTAAGGGTATTGACCACTCTTCCAGAGGTCCTGAGTTCAATTCCCAGAAACCACATGGTGGCTCGCAACCATCTGTAATGGGATCTAATGTCCTCTTCTAGTGTATCTGAAAAGAGTAGCAGTATATTCACATACATTAAACAATCAATCAATCTTTTAAAAAATGCTTCCATGAGGTCAGCTGTAGGCAAGCCTATAGGGCATTTTCTTAACACCCAGCCATTGTGGGTGGTACTATCCCTAGGCTGGTGGTCCTGGGTTCTATAAAAAGCAGGCTGAGCAAGCCATGGGGAGCAAGCCTTTAAACAGCACCTCTCCATGGCCTCTGCATTAACTAGCTCCTGCCTCCAGGTTACTGCTGTGTTTGAGTTCCTGCCTTGACTTCCTTGGATGATGAACAGTGATGTCAAAGTTTAAGTCAAATAAAGCCTTTCCTCCTCCCATTCCCCCCAAAGCCAAACTGGCTTCTACATAAATAGCCATGGAGAGTAAAGTTAAGTTGAAGTTTCCTAAGTAGTTGAATGTAATCTATTTGGTGGAAAAAAATCTATGGGTTCTGGTTCTTGATTATAGCAATTTGTTGTTTTGTTTTGTTTTTTATTTTTTTGGTGTTTTGTTTGTTTGTTTGTTTTTGATTATTGGTTTTTGGTTTTTTGAGACAGGGTTTCTCTGTGTATCCCTAGCTGACCTGGCCTCACTTTGTAGACCAGACTGCCCTCGAATTCACAGAAATCTGCCTACCTCTGCTTCCTGAGTGCTTGGATTAAAGGCACAAACCACCATATACCCAGCTGAAAGTTGTATATTTTATATAAAGAAATGACTAAAGAGAAAAGCTGTGTCAGGAAATGTGTAGACAGTTTACTTTAGGGCTTCAGGACACTCACATAAAACAGGTGCCAGTGTGGGCTGGAGATGGCTCAGCAGTTAAGAGCACTTACCACTCTTACAGAGGTCCTAAATTTAGTTACCAGCACCCATGTCTGTGTCTCAAAACCACCCGTAACTGCAGCTCTAGGGGATGTCCTCTTCTGGCTTCTCTAGTTAACTACACTTACATGTACATTCTCTACATGACAGGTATGTATACACATAATTAAAATAAATAAATGGTACTAGGAAAGGTAGGTAACTTGAGAAACTGCCCACCAAATGACCTTGCTTAAGTAAAAATTTAAAACATTTTTAAAAGAATAAAATATTGGAAATAAAAGGAAGATGAAATACATGTCATAGAAAACATACATACGCATGTCACATATATAATACTTGAGACGTATAACATTTCTAGCAAGATACTATGAAACATCAATTGTAGGTGAGTGTTAAATTGCATGTGAACCAAATACTTCTTGATTGTATTTTGAAATTTTAATTTTGCTCTAAGGCAGGCAGAAACTTCTGTTTAATGGAGTAAGGTCATTCCCCTGTTCCCACATCTGTAAATCTCTAGAATGTGCAACACATCTTACCACGATGTGGTGAGACTGCCAATACTAACTCCCACTCTGTAACCTGCTCACCTCCAAAAGTGCTCCGTGCTCACAATCTTCTTGATCTTGCTGTTTCCCACTCTGTTGAAACCCTTTTGAATTCGGCTTTGTCCTCAGAGATGCCCATTTCACACAAACCCTCCAGTCAATGGATCAGGCTGAACTTGAGAAACCAATATCTCAAGGTATTAGACACAAAAAGGTTATAACTAAACTGGTGAGGAGGTTAAGAATCTAAACAGGCTAAGGTGATGGCTCAAGGTTAGGAGCACAGGGGTTAGGCTGCTCTTGCAAAGAACCCAGGTCCCATTCCCAGTACCCACATGGCAGCTCACAGGTGCCTATAACTCCAGTTCCAGGGAATCAGATGCCCTCATTGACCTCTGTGGGAACTTGCACACACAGTGCATGTACATACATGCAGCTAACACACACACACACACACACACACACACACACACTAAAAACAAATCTTTTTTTAAAGAGAAGAATTAGCAACGATATATAAGAACAATCCATTGATCAGAGGGTTCATGTGAAATGGGCATCTTTGAGGACCAAGCAGGATTCAAGACGTTTTCAGAGGGGTGGGAAACAGAGCAGCAACAAGAAGAGTATGAGCAAAGAATATGATGGGGTGGATTTAAGTTAGAACAGAAAGCTGAGAAGCCTTTTCCAGAACAATGGGCCAGTGAAGAGAGACAGGAAGGTCATTGACTTTAATGAGTGGGCAGTGCATGGTGACCCTAAAAGGCATATTCTAAAAGATATCTACTTATTATTCATAGTATGCCTTTTGACTTTTTGTGAATTTTTTCCTTCATAGTTTCTTGTGGAAAAAAACAAAAACAAACCAAAACCACTCAGTGGATAAGAGCACTCGCCATGCAAGTGTGAGGACCTGCACTCAAGTCCCCAGTACCCACAGCAGAAGCCAAGCATGTGCTCCTGTAAGTCCAGATTTGAGGGGCAAAGGCAGGATCCCAAGAGCTCACTGGCCAACCAGTCTATCTTAAAATGGCGAGTTTCCAGTTCATTGAGAGACTCTGATTCAAGGCACAGAATGATAGAGGAAGAACCCAAGGTCCTGTTGGTTCATACATGAATATACAAGAGTACACACACCTTCATACTCACATGCATGCACAACTTATTACACACACACACACACACACACACACATTTTTCTTTAAAACAACACTTATCTCAAAGATGTCTACTAGGTCCCCATTGAAGGATTTTCTTTTCTTAGTTTCCCCCAAAAGTAAGAATGAATCTTTATCGCTAATAAATGAGGTAACTTAAGAATCTCTACCAACTTTGATAATGCAAGCCTCAAAACTTTTAATGCCCTCAAAGTTTTAACAGAGAAGAAACTCTCTGATCCTCTAGAATGGGAGCAGGAAAGACAGATTTTGATAATTATATGATCAAAATACAGTCAGTCCTCCATAAATGTGGGTTCCATTGAGGAATTCAATATGGAAAATGTAAAAGGAAAACATCTGTATTGAAGAGGTAGAGACATTTCTCCCTGCCACTATTCCCTAAACAATATAGTCCAACTACACAATATCAACACTGCTTTAGCAATCTTGAGAGATGACATAAAGTATTAGAGAGAATTGTGAGGTCATATGCAAATACTAAGGCATTTTATATAAAGGACCTGAGCATCACTTGTGTTGACCTTGGGTGTCCTGAAGTCAGTGCCCCATGGATGGTGTGGGGCCTGTTGATTTAGATTCAGTTCCTCTGGTTTGTGCCAAGGTTCTCTACTTCTTAAGCTGTCGAAGAGTTTGTAGAGATGGCTTAACAATCTGTTAAGAGCATGTACAGCCCTTGCAGAGGACCAGGGTTCAGTTCCGAAGCACCTGTATCAGGCTGCTCACAACCATTCTGTTGCTCCAGCTCTAGGGTATCCAGTGCCCTCTTCTGGCTTCTGTAGACACCTGTGCTCAAGACAATGCAGAAGCATGCATGTGCTCATGTGTGCACACACACACTACAAACTCACATATGCACATGTAAAAATGAGATAAATCTTTAAAAAATAGAAATGGATGTTGGAGACTCTTGGCTGTCCTCAGTGGCACAGGAATTGACCATGTGGTGTTTGTTATGTTTAAGAAAATATGAGTCACAAAGAGGCTTAGAGAGCAAGAGGAGTCAAGCTGTGCCAGTTCCTGCCACCTTTCTTTCACTGCACACAACAATTAGACGAATGCTCTGTAGATGGTTGGATGAGGAGACTTCTCTTTCCACGCAACAATGTGTTTTTGTTGATTGTATTTCATTGGATGATTGCAGTCAAGAGTTGAGTTGTAACACAAAATACAAATGGTCCACATTACTTGGTGCCACCACCTCAGCTGTAAGCAGAATGACGTGGGTTAGCTGACTGACATTTAAGTTGCATAAGTTACTTTTTCATCTCCTGGTACTTGTCATCCAAATCAAATATGGAAATGAAATTGAATGAGAATATGTAAAATCTGGTTATTCAATTCTCCAGAAAGTATCAGGCTATTCAAAATAAAAGCCAGAAGAAAACCTTGATTGTATTTTTTTATTGCTAGAATTTTATTCACTAGGCTGGCTTTATCGGTGTGAACTCCTATAGCTTCCTTTCATAGTGAAGACCATTGCCCTTTTCTTCTTGTCCAAATCAGTAAGCAAAGATTAGCACAGCTCTAACTATGAACAGGGTTCAGTTACTCGGCTACAGTCGAGTAAGGCGTTGGGAGACTTTGGAAGGCTGCATGCTCTGCACGTGACTGCTGTGTGAAGCTTCGGAGTCAGAAAGCAGACTGCACTGAGGAAGGCACGCAGTGACCTGCCTGACCTCATTCTTGCTCTTGTCCGATTCTCTCACCTGCACTGTGGCCTGGACCTAGCACTGGCTTCTAACAACTGACATTCCAGCAGGTGAGTCACTTCTGAGATGAGGTGGTAAAAACAGGCTGTGGTCTGTCCTGCTCGTCCCTTCCTGTTTGCTCATCCCCAGGGAAGCTGGCTGCCATCTCAAGTGCCCTACAGAGACCTTTGCTGTGGTGCATAAAAAAAAAAAAAAAAGGGTGGCCTCTGGAGGAACTGAGGGTAAGCTTAACCGTGTGAGTGACATCACCAACAGACTCTTCCCCGGCTGATTCACAGTCCAGTGAGCAATAATTAATTATACCTATCTGAGTGTTTCCAGATTCCTAACCTACAGAAAATGAGAGGGTGTTTGTTGAGGCAACAGATTGTGTAATAACTTAGGAATGACTTAATTCGACAAACAATTTACACCATCAGGCTGGTAAATGACACTGTTTGGGGAGGCGGCTGGGCCTTGTTGGAGGAAGTATGTCACTGGGGGCAGGCACTTGTCATTCATTTCTCTCTGCTTCATGCTTGCTGTTAAAGATGCGGTCGGTCCGCATCCTGTTCCTGCTGCTTGCTGCTATGTCTCCCTTCCATGATGGACAATGAGCTCTTATCCCTGTGGAACCACGAGCCAAACTAAACTCTCTCTTCCTGAAGTCCCCTTTGGCTGTGGTGCTTTATCACACCAACAGAAAAGTAAGTTGGTGCATTGCCCTCAGGACAAATGGCAAGATCTGTCAGGAGCTCGAGAACAACAAGCAAATCTTTGTACTTAAATAGTCTTGCACCAAATATCCTGTTGATTATTTGATAGGAAAATGGGGTGGGGGAAAAGAAGATGAAGAAATTAACTGTAGCACATACTCAATCCCTAGAAAAATTAAACCAGAAAACACAGTAAGAGGCTTTTGACACAACAGTTAGGACACAAAGAGTGGTCATTCTTCTCTTTCTTATGCTTATTCTCAAGCCCACTTAAAAAGCAGTTTAAGGACTGGAGAGATGTCGCTGAGGGTTAGACTGCATACTTCTCTTATAGAGTACCTGAGCTCAGTTTCCATTATCCATGTCAGGGAGCACACAAACACTTGTAGCTCCCACTCCAGGGAATCTGATGCCCTCTTTTGGCTTCTGGAGGCACCTGCACTCATGTGTACATACCTACACACACACACACACACACACACACACACACACACACACATACACACAAACTTAATGTAAAAAAATACATCAGAAAACTTGTTTGAAATATTCATATATTTCCATGCATTTAATTAAAAAATATTTTGAGGAATGTGTGTGTGTGGAGGTTATAGGACAACTTGAGGGACCCAATTTACCTTGTAGGTAAATTCTCCTTTTACCTGCGGGTTGAGGGACTGAACTTGAGTTGTCATCAAGCTCAGAGACAGGTCCACTGAGCCATCTTTCCAGTCCTGTTTTCATGCATTTTAAAGAAATCAGTCAAAGAGGTCCCTATTGTTAGTATAAGTGCAAGCACATGTGGGGTACACATGTAGGGTGCATGTGTGTTTTGCTGACATGTGTTTAGAGACTAGAAGCCAGTGTTGAGTGTCCTTCCTCAACTGCTCTCCACATTTGCTTATTTATTTATTTTAGATTTATTCATTTTTACTTTCCATGTAAAAGTGTTTGGCCTGCATGCATGTCTGTGTGCCACATGCATGCCAGGTACCAGTGGGGGTCAGAAGAGGGAATCAGATACTCTGGAAATGGAGTAATGGATGATTATGAGTTAAGATGTGGGTGCTGGGAATTGAACCCAGGTTCTTACATGGGGCAGCATGTGCTCTTAATCACTGAGTCATCTTTCCAGTTCCTCCCCACCACTCTTGTTTTAGAGACATGATCCTTCAATGCACCTGAAGTTCACTGGTTTGGCTAGGCTCCAGGGTACCTGGCCTCATACCTTCTCCCCAGGGCTGCAGTAACAGGAGCATACTATCATCCCGAGCTTCTTACCTGGGTCCTGAGGATGCAAACCTGGGTTGTATGCTTAGGTGGCAGGCACTTTTCCCACCATCTCCTTGCCCATGATTTTGAATTCTACATCCTTACAAGTTTTCTATCTAGTTAGTCAATAAATTACTGCCAGATTGAGAATTATAAATGTAATTAATCTTTCTTCCTAGTTCTATCAGATTTTGTTTCATGCTTTTTGTCTGGTTCGTACCTGTTTTAAATTCCTATGTTTCCCAGTTGATTGATCTTTTTCTTTCTTTCTTTCTTTCTTCCTTTCTTTCTTTTTTTTTTTTCTGAGACAGGGTTTCTCTGTGTACCCTTGGCTGTTCTGGAACTCACTCTGTAGACCAGGCTGGCCTCGAACTCAGAAATCCACCTGCCTCTGCCTCCCAAGTGCTGGGATTAAAGGCGTGTGCCACCAATGCCTGGCTTCATTCTTGTACTTATAATGAACATTTACATTTAATGTAATTCCTGATGCATTCATATTAAATATGAGATTTCATGTTTTGTTTTCTGTGTTCTCTTTTTTGTCATTTAGTTTCTTTTTTGTACCATCTTTGTGGGTTACTTATGCAACTGTAACTAGGATCTATTTCTAGGATCTTTATGTCAGCCAAATAGCAACTTTGTACCCATTAACAATAACCCTCTCCTTCCCCTTCAGCAGTAATTATTAAAGTGTCTCTTTGTGTTCTTGCTATTGTTAATTGGAGTTCCTAGGTTCACATTATGTGACTCTATCATGGTCCACTAATGTCATCATTTTACTAGTGCAAGACAAATATAGAAACCTCACTTGTCTGTAGTAGTTGTTTTTCTTGTTTGTACAACCAAATACCTAACATGAAAGAAGTTAAAGGAGAAAGTGTTTGGGGTGGAAAAAAATGGCTCAGTGGTTAAGAGCACTTACTGCTTATGAAGAGAACTGAAGTTTAATTGCCAGTATCCACATTGGATGGCTCACAATTGCCTGTAATTCTAGCTCCAGGAGAATCTGACATCCCCTTTTGGCCTCTGAGGATACCAACACACATGTGCAATCAAGTTGGCAGTCAAAATTATCTAATACACCTTCCTTTGAATCATGCTTCATTCTTTTAGAACATAACTATTTTCATTGCCCCTACATAACCTAGAATAGCATCAGTGTTAAATAACTATTAATGTTTTAGAAACTTAAAAAGACTCAAAAAGAAATGAGCATGGTGATCCATGCCTTTAATTCCAGCACTCAGGGAGCAGAGGCAGGTGGATCTCTGAGTTCCAAGACAGCCAGGGCTACACAGAGAGATCCTGTCTAGAGAAAAACAAACAACAGAACAGAACAAAAATAAACAAAACTGCTGAAAGGGTGGGGGGCCCAGCCCTGGTGGGGGTCTTCTTTCTTGTCCTTTTTCTTCTTCTTCTTCTTCTTCTTCTCCTCCTTCTTCTTCTTCTTCTTCTTCTTCTTCTTCTTCTTCTTCTTCTTCTTCTTCTTCTTCTTCTTCTTCTTCTTCTTCTTCTTCTTCTTCCTCTCCACCTCCTTCTTCTCCTCCTCCTCCTCCCCCTCCTTCTTCTCCTCCTCTTCCTCCTCCTCTTTCTTCTTCTTTTTCGCAAGACAGGGTTTCTCTGTACAGCCCTGGCTGTCCTGGAACTCACTCTGTAGACCAGGCTGGCTTCAAACTCAGAAATCCGCCTACCTCTGCCTCCCAAGTGCTGGGATTAAAGGCATGTGCCACCACTGGCCGGCTTGTCCGTTCTTCTTGAGGCATCAAAGGAGGAAGAGTTTCAGGGGATGGTTGGTGTATAATAATAAAAGTTTACTTATTTAAGTCTAAGTTACTGTAGCTGACTTGCCTTTTGGGTTCCTCTGAGGCCAGAAACTGCAGTCTCTGGCACTTATCACATCATCCTAAAACAGCAGGAGATTAAGTAAAGGATTAATTGCTAGAGCCTATTACCTTTTGTCCAGATACTTACTGTCAGGCTAGAGGGAAGTTCGGAGAAAAACAAACAAACTTCTATTGAACCAGGAGAAGAGACTAACGCTGGCAGAAAGAAAAACTTTTACATAAGCAAATATGTATAAATTCACATAAATTCATATACAGATTCACACATGCATATTTATTCATTTCCATTCAAACCAGTTGGGCCCAGCTTGCATGCATTCTCATAATTACATACTTACAAACACACATGGATAATTCTCACAATTACATACTTACACACACACATACATACTTGTATATGCATATGGAGCAAAAGACAGAGCACCAGTGCAGAAAGAACTCACTCATTCTGGATGAAAAATGAGCTCCAATCTTTATTGCATAGAGAAAGAAAAAACTTCTACCCTTTTAATGGTAAGTGAATTAAACCCAAGTTTGTAAGAAGAAAGCTTTGTCCCTTTAATAAGACTAAACCTGACTTGTTATTAAGAAAAAAAAACCAAAAAAAAAAAAAAAGAAAGAAAGAAAGAAAAGAAAAAAAACCTAAGCCAGGCAGTGGTGGTGCATGCCTTTAATCTCAGCACTTGGGAGGCAGAGGCAGACAGATTTCTGAGTTCGAGGCCAGCCTGGTCTACAGAGTGAGTTCCAGGTCAGCCAAGGCTATACAGAGAAACCCTGTCTCAGAAAAAAAGAAAGAAAGAAAGAAAGGAAGGAAGGAAGAAAGAAAAAGAAAAAGAAAAAAACCCGTCCTGTCCCCATGGTAAGGAGAAGCCTGCCTGCTCCTTCTACTCTCTCTACAGCGTCTTTTTCCTCTTTCCCTCTGCATTCTGCACATTGCTCTCTTAGTTTTTTATGTTACCTATAGTTTCTAAGTTATTCCACTCTACATTCTCCTTCTAATCTTATTCTCTTCTGCTCTGATGTCACAATAATGCGCTTACTCTCAATGCCTTTTCTCCCAATGCTATGCCTATACTTCTAAGTTTTTGAGTTCGGTTCTAAGAAAAACTTCTCCTTGGCTCAGTTCCCCTGACTGTTCTTTGTCTCCTATGCTTATACATCTTTTCAGAATATATGATCACATGGTAGAAAGTTCATCACAAGTTCACACATAAAATCAAATCATAAATTGAAATAGAAGTTTACAACAGAAAATGTTTACATGCACATCCATTAGGAGTAATTATCTGGCTAAACATCTATCACCTGTTACAGCTCCATAGGTTCACTGAAAGTTGAAAACCATAGCTAAGTTATTAGTGAAGTTTTGTATAGATAAACGCAGTCAATAGTTTATCTTCTATCCTAGCACCTACAGTAAATTGTTAGTTCCCTTTTTATGACCTTCAGTTAATTGTTTTACAACCTCTTGGAATGTGCTCTGTGTGGTAGAAAGTCTGGTTACTATCTAGAAGCAATCAACTGGTATCACATGGGAGACTGACAAGAGTTCTTATTGCAATTTTGACTATCAGAAAAGGATCTAAAAGCAGTCCCAATATAAAAGAACTTAAATGAGGCTGGAGAGATGGCTCAGTGGGTAAGAGGACTGACTGCTCTTCCAAAGGTCCTGAGTTCGGATCCCAGCAACCACATGGTGGCTCATGGCCATCTGTACAGCTACAGTGTACTCATACACATAAAATAAATAAGTAAATATTTAAAAAAAAAAAGAACTTAAATAATCACTGATATAGCCGGGCGGTGGTGGCACACGCCTATAATCCTAGCACTTGGGAGGCAAGGCAGGCGGATTTCTGAGTTCGAGGCTAGCCTGGTCTACAGAGTGAGTTCCAGGACAGCCAGG
>NW_022196903.1:65067798-65093198 GCF_008632895.1 Mastomys coucha | reverse complement strand
AAAAAAAAAAAAAAAAAAATCGCTGATATAATTTTTAGGAATTCTTACAGGATCATCATTAAGGATTAAGAAGTCATCTATGTGTCTATATAGCATCACTACAAGACAGTACATCTTCATAGATCTACAGAGATCTGTTCAAAGGGGTGGGCTAATACCTAGTGATTATTATATATGTTTAATAATAACAGGAAAAACATATTAATAGCAGGAATCTTTTCTAAAATGAATTTCTCCTGGACTTTGCCATGAGTTATAATCTGAAGCAGACCATCTCAGGAAGATCACCTGCTAGTTATTAGCTTGTCCTCTGAGGGCTCCTGACACAAAAATAAACAAAACTCAGAAAAATAAAACAATTTAGAAAGTCCTTCTCTCTTTCTTCCTTTCCTTCCTTCCTTCCTTCTTTCTTTCTCCCTTCCTTCCTTTCTTTCTTTCTCTCCTTTCTTTTTTAAAATATGGTCTCATGTATCCCAGACTGGCCTTGAAACCTTTATGTAGCCAAAGACAACCTTACCTCCACTGTGCATCAACACCCCAGGCTCATTCAGTGCTAGGGATTGAACCCAGATCTTGGTACACATTAGGCGAGTGATCTATCAGCCAAGCCACACGCACGACGCGGGTTTTCTTAGTTGTGCTTTCCTTCCTACTGTCCCAAAGTTCCATCCTTTCTTGTTTCCTTTCTGCCTCAGGCTGTTGTCTAGTCACTTTCTGGATAGGTTTTCTGAAGCTGACTTCTCTTAGCTGAGATGTTTTGATTTCCATTTCATCACTGGAAAAAAACTTTCTGGACATAGGATTCTAGTTTTTTTTTTTTTTTTTTTTTGTACTTAAAAATGTTATGGGAGCTGGGCATGGTAAAATACATCTGTGATCCCAATGGTCTGGCAGCTGAGGCAAGGAGACAGCCACAAGTTTGAGGCTATGCTGGGTTAGTGTAAGACCTTATCTGGGGGAAAAATGTGTACTACTTCCTCAATGCCCAAAGTTTCAGAGAAAAACCAAACCTGCTGTCGTTACTCACAGTGGCATTTCCTATAAAAAACACCCACTTCTGCTTCCTTTCAATAATTTTTTTCCAGCTTTAGCTCTCAACGATGAATGTGTGTTATGGCACAGATTTGCCTTATTCAATTCAGCTTCTTGAATTTGTAGGTTCATGTCTTTTGCCAAATGAGGAGACATTTTAGGTTGCTTTTCTGAATACTTCAAGCATCTTATGGATCTCCAGGACTCTGTTGTCCTCTGTTCAGGCTGAGTGTGTTCCACAGGCCTGTCACTGATCTGGCCTCTGGGGTTGCTGTCCATTACTGAGTCTATACTGCACATTTCTATTTCTCCTCTGTTTTTTAAATTCTATTATCTTCAGTTCGTTTATTTGGCAATTTCTGGTTCTTTACTGAGGCTTAACATTTTATGTAATTTACTATTTATTTATTTATGTGTGTGTTTGTGTGTGTGAGAGAGAGAGAGAAAGAGAGAGAGAGAGAGAGAGAGAGAGAGAGAGAGAGAGACCACATGAGCATGTATGTGGAGGGCAATGAATGACTCTCAGAAGTTATTTTCCTCTTATCATCTGATGTGGGTCCCAGGTATTGAACTCAGGCTATTGGGCTTAGTGGTAAGTGCCATTACCCACTAAAGCCATCCATCAGCTGTCAGATGAATTTAAACTTTTGATTAAGAAGGATTTTCAAGTTATTGCTGAAGCCTTTTATGATACATATTTTAGTATCCCTTTTAGGTAATTTAACATTCATTTTACCTCACAACTTACCGTTTGTTGATTTATCCTCCAAGCTGTCAGGTGCAGGGTCTGTGGCTGGGTGACGTTGATGATTATGTTTCTCCAGCTGCAGGGTCTGTGGCTGGGTGACGTTGATGATTATGTTTCTCCAGGTAACATGCAGAGTGCCTTCCAGTACCATGACTGCTAGTCAGTAGGATGAAGTTTCCAGCAGGCCACCCGCTGATTTTTCTTTTTCTTTATGCAGAATGACATAAGTGCTGTCTTCAGCAATAGGGCCTTACTGTCAGGTTGTAGAATGTAGCCAATGGCATTGACAATAGTATGATGTTTGGTCATTTCCATAGGGTCCCTTTGGCCAGTGACTCAACAAGATATAACTCATTCCTGGCACTGCAGGCTTTACTTGGTGGTTTAAGCTCTCTGGTTGGGGGTGGGATGAGGGTGGAGAAATGGCTCAGTCGTTAAGACTGTTCTTCCAGAGGTCCAGAGATCTTGATTTCAAGTCCCAGCAACCACATGGTGGCTCACAACCATCTGTGATGGGATCTGATGCCCTCTTCTGGTGTGTCTGAAGACAGTGACAGGGTACTCATGTACATAAAGTAAATAAACCTTAGCTGGGCGGTGGTGGTTGCACACGCCTTTAATCCCAGCACTTGGGAGTCAGAGGCAGGCAGATTTCTAAGTTTGAGGCCAGCCTGGTCTACAGAGTGAGTTCCAGGACAGCCAGGGCTATATGGAGAAACCCTGTCTCGAAAAACCAAAGCCAAAAAAAAAAGTAAATAAACCTTTAAAAAAAAAAAAAGATTTCTGGTTCAGGCATTGTCTCCACTATTATTTGGTGACTCCATTTAGACTGCTTTCATATATGTTAGAAGTTTCTACAATAGTAGGTTTATATATAGTTTTTTAAAATGGCCTTTAGTGTTAGTTCCCTAACTAACTACCCAAATTCCCTTCCCTCCTCCTATTTAATGTTCCTGTTCTAGTTTCACCTTCATCTGTCCATAATACTATATTCTATTACCCATCTCCAATGGAGTTCCTCTCTGGCCCCTTAGTACGTACCTAACTTTTGGGGTTATTTGGATTGCAGTGCGTGTATGTGTGTATGTATGTGTGTGGTGTCTTCATCAGTTTATACATACCACACGTGGGTGTGCCTGAGGAAGCCAGAGAGCATCAGATTTCCTGAAACTGGAGTTACAGGCAGGTGTGAGCCACCTGATATTGGTGCCAGGAATCAAACTCTTTCCAAGAACAGTAAGTGCTCTTAACAGTTGAGCCATCACCCCTCAAAGTTAGAGATAGTCGCATTATTAAGACAGAGCACATTTCATATTTTAAGCACTCTGTAAATGGTAGCTGTTATTAGAAACAAACACCTCGCCCCATAATGAGGAGGTCATGATTCGAACTCAAAGTTTTCAGAAGCAGGGAGCATATAATTCCCCCCGCCCCCTTCCACTGTGCAGCATCTCATGTTACTTAAGAAGCACTGACATCTCTGTCATTCAGAGTTGGTGGGAATGAACATACAACTCATCTCTTCTAAGTTACCCATTTTATAGATAAGGAAATTAAGGCTGGGAGGCATTGAAGGAATTACTTCAAGGTTACAGTGTCATCACCCTTCATGCTCTACCAGGTAAAGCACACAACTAAGGGGTCAGGAAACAAAGACATCCAAATCACAGAAAATGAATCTGACCCATAAAACCCAAAGAAGTATGTCCACAAGGCTTAAAATATCCCTGGGGCTGAGTACCAGACACAGGGACCATCCTCACCAGAACTCTAGGGGGGAGTAGCATATTTGCTTGGAAGTCAGATTAGAACCATGGTAGCCTGAAAAGTAGGCGGTGCTGTGTGAGTTTAGCTGCTGTGCATGGGCTAACCTCTGTGAAGCAGAAAGTGGAGGGCAGGTTGGCATAAAAGAAGCATGCATGCCATTTTCTACACTGCCCACTGATCCTAGAGAATAGGTCACGATGCAAACAAATATCATTCATCCAGTTGGCAAATGTCAATATTTCCCAGAGCATACCGTGGATACAAAGAACAGAAAGCATTCACAGTTGTGGATATATGCCACTAGACATTATGCTTTCATTCACTTCTGAAGCGGTCTTAGTGGTAATTTCCAGAAATGAATATGATGAAAATTGATTTTGTGAAATATTGAAGAGGAACAATTTTTTCATGATTCAGTATTTCTTAACAGTGCATTTTGTCCGTTTGTCCTTTCCCACTAGCTGTGAAAAAGCCAGGCACTGACAGCCAGCTCTGTGAAAACCCTGCTGACTCATTTTTGAAACTACAATCAGGGTCTTTCTTATCCTTATCTCAAAATATATTTTGCATAAAAATGTTTTTAAGGAAGTAAATTTTTAAAAATATTTTCCAAATTTGAGAGATGGAATTTAGGGATTATTTTTACTCTCTCTCTCTCTCTCTCTCTCTCTCTCTCTCTCTCTCTGTGTGTGTGTGTGTATGTGTGTGTGTGTGTGCCTTTTTTTATTTGTTTGCTTGTTTTTTTTATTTTGCTTCTGCTTTTCAGATTCTAAGAATGAATCAATCTGCTCTTTTATGTCCTAGTTTGCTTTTTATGGTTGTGCTAAAGGACATGACTGGAAGCAACTTGAGAAGGAAAGGGTCTTAAAACTCCCTTAAAACTTCCTCTTAAAGCGCCCATCACAGTCCACTGCTGTGGGATGTCAGGGCAGGAACTCAGAGCAGGAGCTGAAGCCTCAGAGGAAGGCTGCTTGCTGGCTTGCTCTCCATGGTTTGCTCAGGCTACTTTCTTTTTTTTTCTTTTTCTTTTTTTTTTTTTTTTTTTTTTTTTTTTTTTTTTTTTTTTTTTTTGGTTTTTCGAGACAGGGTTTCTCTGTAGCCCTGGCTGTCCTGGAACTCACTCTGTAGACCAGGCTGGCCTCGAACTCAGAAATCCGCCTGCCTCTGCCTCCCAAGTGCTGGGATTAAAGGCGTGCGCCACCACCGCCCGGCTCAGGCTACTTTCTTAGACATTGCAGAATCCTTGGTCCAGAGGTGGTACTACCCTCAGTGGGCTGAGCACGACTGCACCAATCATTAACCAAGAAAATATCCTATATAGACTTGCAGTTTTCTCTTTCCATCTGACACTAGTTTGTGTCCAGTTGACAAAAAAAAAAAAAAAAAAAAAAAAAAAAACCCAGAACATTTTATTTCTATTTTGAAACGTTGTATATGCTGGGTGTGCATTCTACCAGCAGAATTACAACCCCAACTTGTGAGTGAGGTTAGGCACATGTCAGGGCACATGTAGATTCAGGGGACAACCTTGGTGCCAATCCTTACCTTCTAACTTGTTTGAGGTCTTGTGATTAGCCACTGAGTGCACCAGGCTAACTGTCCCACAAGCTTCTAGATAGTCTCCTGTTTCTGCCTCCTGTCTCTCTGCAGAAGTGCCAGGATTACAGACACAACTACTGCATCCAGCTATATGTGGGTTTTGGGCACCTAAACTCCAGGCCTCAGTCTTGTATAGGACATGCTTTACTTTCTGAAACTTCTCCCCAGGGTAAAGGAGTTATTTAAAAAGAATAATGTTTTTTTTTCTTTTTGTTGTTGTTACTAAACAATAAAATCAGTTTATAAAATGGTAGAGTTGGGGATGTAGCTCTGTTGGTAGAATCACAAAATCCTGGGTACCATATGGAGTCTGTTGTGGTGTATATATCTGGAATACCAGCAGGGTCAGCACCGGGGATGTAGACATAGGAAGATCAGGAGTGTGTCCACATAGGAATAACTAGGGAAATTCATCCCAGAGCTGTTCTTCTAACTTCCACATTCCAAGTCTTGGGATTGCCAAGGATTTTTTGTTTTCTAGTTTTCTTAAAATTAATATGTATTTTGAATCAAAAGATAAAAAGCTCTCCCCTCCATATTAATTAATTGCCTTGTTGCTGCAACCAAGTATTGACCAAAGCAATGCAAAAGAATGGTGTATTTTGGCTCAAAAGTGACAGAAACAGGCATATGGTGGGAATAAAGTCATGGCAGCAGGAGTACAAAGTCCAGAGGCAGTGAGACAGCGCTGCTGCTGCTGCTGCTCAGCCAGTGCCTCCTCTTTATTCAGTCTGGGGCACAGCTCATGGTATGGCACAGCTCGTGGTATGGCACAGCTCGTGGTATGGCACAACTCGTGGTATGACACAGCTCGTGGTATGGCACAGCTCGTGGTATGGCACAGCTTGTGGTATGGCACAGCTCATGGTATGGCACAGCTTGTGGTGTGGTACTTGCTTACATTGGGGGATGGGGTGGCTGTATTCCCATATCAAATAGCCTAATCTAGAGACTCCATTACAGGCATGCTTAGAGGCTCCTAGTGATTCTAGATCTTGTCAAATTGACAGTCAATATTAACCACCACAAGCCATTCCTTTCATTTAGCCTAGTTTGGGATAAAATGTGGAGTCTTAGCATGCGCACGCTCTCCTAGCTCTTCTTTACCTTTTGGTTAATGTTTATATACCACAGTGTCAAATTTAGAGTAGAGAGGAGGACCAAAGCAAATTCCAGAATAACTGCAAAGAAAAGATTTTCTATGCTGGACAGAACATAGTCCCAGGAGTCTATTCAACACTACAAAGAACTTTCCTTATGTGTATAAATCTCTTGTTATGGTTTTAAAAATGCAAAAATCATAGAGATATTATTTGTGGCTGTTCTTCCCATATCTGTCACTTTATTTATCACTGTGACAAACTTCTTGCCAGAAACAACTTAAAAGGGGAAAAGGTCTACTCTGCTGATGGTTTCAGAGGGGTCCGTCCAGATTCCTGTACCTAGGAGGAGCACAGCTGTGGCAGAAGCCTGGGATGGAGAGGGATCTTGACTTCACAGTAGGTGAGAATCTGAGATCCAGGAGGAGCCCAGCTGTGGCAGAAGCCTGGGATGGAGAGGGATCTTGACTTCACAGTAGGTGAGAATCCGAGATCCAGGAAGGGATTAGGAACCAGCTGTAACTTTCAAAGTTTCACCTACTTCTTCCAATGAAGCTACCTCTCCTACAGTTTCCAGAAACTTTAAGTAGCTACATGTAGTTGGTACTTTGTATATCTGTTCAGGCTCAGGTGTTACCAATAAATACAATTTGTCCTGTTACTGGAAGAGAAAAATCTGAATTCCCAATTACTAAGACCAGATAGGGGTCAAATGATCATATATGAGCCCATAGGGAACATTTCATACTCAAACCTTTTTTTAAAGGTTTCATTTTATTTAATTTTTTAAGTTGTTTACGCTCAACCATCTAAGTTCAGTGCCTGGAGAGGGAATCAGATCCCCTGGTACTGAAGTTACAGATTGTTGGCTTTGAACCAAGTCCTCCTGAAGAGTAGCAAGTATTCTTACCTACCAGACCCTCTCTCCAGTCCCTACCATACTTCTTGCGTCTAATGATCCTTCTTTGAGAAGCCAGTATTTGGGATTACCACAGACACTAGAGAGAACACTTTTTCTGTTTAAGTCAAAGAGAAGGAAAAGAAGTCAGTTCTGATCTGGGACCTATTAATGTAGTTAAGTGAATGTCTCAGTGAGGGTTTTCATTGCTGTGATAAAGCACCACAAACAAAAGCAATGTAAGAGAAAAGGGTTAATTTCCGTTTATAACACTCCATCGGGAAGTCAGGACAGGGATCAAGGCAGGAACCTGAGGCAGGAGCTGAAGCAGAGGCTGTGCAGGAATGTTGCTTATTGGCTTGCTCAACTTACTTTCTTTGACACTCTAGGTGACCTAGGATCACCTGCCTAGAAGTGGCACCACTCTCTGTGAGCTGGTCAGGGAATGGTTATTAGGCTTTATAAAAATTGAGCAAATAGGGACACCTCATAAAAATATCAAGGAGCAAGGAATGTCCATTAAGCCTAAAGACAGAGTTTCAGAAGAGTTTACCGAGCAAACATCAGTCGCCAGAAGATGCCCTAATTGTGGGGAGTAATGCCCGGTTCCAGGAAACGTCCCTGGGAGGGTGGATCCCCCCAACCCCTACTACATGCAATCGGTATCTCCCCCTCACCTGGGGCATAAAGGTCAATGAGAACAAAAGACAATGGGCTCCACTAATGAGAGATAACCAACTCATGCTGTAAACCTATGTACTGAAAGGTATAAAAAGTGTGTGTGCTTTTGTTCCTGGTCATCCCCTTTGCTCTGAATGCAGGACGAACCCAGTATACTGGCAATAATAAAGCTTGTGCAATTTATAGCGATCTCCCTCCTGTTTCTTCTCGAGTGGGGGACCCACGCTGGAATCCAACAGCTTTTGTACAGGTGATCTGATGGATACATTTTTCTCAGTTGAGGTCCCTTTTTGTAAATAACTAACCCTGCCAACTTGACAGTAAATTAGCCAGGCTAATGCACAAGGTGTAGTCAACTAGAAACTGAACTAGAAATATGGGGCAGTATGCATGTTGCATGAAGTCCTAGTAATTTTACTGTGGTCATGGTCTCAATCAGCACTATTAGGGCTTTCAACGTGGAGGAAAATATACTGATTAGCACGGTAGCCACTAGTCACCATAGCTTACTGAGAATCTGAAATGTGGTTAGTATAGTTAAGGAACTGAATTTTTGATTTCACCTCAATTTTAATTTAAGTAGCTACCTGGAATTGGTACTTTGTGTATCTGTGCAGGCTCAGGTGTTATCAATAAGTGGAATTTGTCCTGTGGCTGGAAGAGAAAAATCTGAAAGTTTATATGATAAGTGAACAGCATGGGGGTTGGAATGAATGAGCTGTGCTCAGCTCACACTGAGAGTGACAGTGCTGGACAGTAAGTAGCATGGGGCTGTGACAGGTTACTCTGGGCATCATGCCGCTCACTGGACTTGAAACTGCAGTTAATGAAGAGCTATTACTTCTGATTGGTGGCTAAGAATAGCTCTTACAGCTGGGCGGTGGTGGCCCACACCTTTAATCCCAGTACTTGGGAGGCAGAGGCAGGCAGATTTCTGAGTTTGAGGCCAGCCTGGTCTACAGAATGAGTTCCAGGACAGCCAGAAACAGAGAAACCCTGTCTCGAAAAACCAAAAAAAAAAACAAAAAAAAAAAAAAAAAAAAAAAAAAAACAAACAAACAAACAAGAATACATGTGCCAGGCATTATGTTGAAGGCCTTACATGGATTATCTCATTTAGTTATTCTAACAACCTCTAGAAAAAGAGGGAGAGAGAGAGACAGAGAGAGAGAGAAAGAGAGACAGAGAGAGACAGAAAGAGACAGAGACAGAGAGAGACAGAGAAGAGGTGTGTATGTGTGTGTGTGTTTGTGTGTGTGTGTGTGTGTTTGTATGTGTGTGAAACTATCAAAGAGATCCTTGGACCAAGGGGAGGTTCAAGATTTGTCTGAGCAGTCTGGCAGCTAAAGAAGGAAACAGCTTCAGAGGGGTCAAGCGAAGGTTGCTAAGTCAGGCCCATTCCATCCCCAAACAGGAAGGACTAAAGTACAGCCAGGCAAGGACGCTCTTGACAGCAGTAAGATGATGCCAGGCACCCTCGGGCTTGTTTTACAAAGGAAGAGGGCCTTTTGTTCCTTTGGATGCCTGAGCACTTTCACAAAATGGATGGTAGCTAGAAAACCTTTTGAGGAGAATGGCAAGATTGCTGGAGTTAAATGGTTTTTTATTTTCGAGAAGTAGGAATTAGGGCCATCTGCCAAGAAAGAGGACTAAAAGCAAATGGCGTGATGAGGAATAGAAAGGAGCCCTGAAATACCATCAGCTGAACTCCCAAATATCCAGTACCCTTTATCATTAAAAGCCGTCATATATATTATCCCAATAAGTCTAACCACCCAGGGAAGTAGTTCCCCCCACCCCCTTGCTGCCACATTGTAAAAACGGAAATTGAACTTCAAAAAGGTTACCACCTCAATTAAAGGAAAACAAAGACTGTCCACCAGGGTGCTGGCTGTGTTCTAGAAACAAACAGACCACAACAAAGGGGGTTACCCTTCACAGTTTTACTTAAGTGGTGCAAGCAAAACAAGCAAAACTCCAAACAATTACTATTTTAGACTTTGACAGGTAATGTGAGAGGGAACAAACAGTGCTGTAAGAGATTCGATGGATTGATGGATAAAATTCGGGGAGGCAGAGGTGATACAACCATGCGTGGAGGTAGGAATGCTATGAGCAGGCAAGCAAGCTGGCAACTTCAGGCCCAGGAAGGTAGCCTCTCCCAGGCCCAGGCTGTGAGGTAGGGACTTGGCGAAAAGCTAGTAGGGTAGAAGCCTGGTGAGCAAGAGGGCACAGGCCAAGGCCAGAACCCCGTGGTAAACCAGGGTAAAAGCCCCGCGCCAAGGCAAGGGCAAGGGCCAGGCTGCTCAGCTCGTCCACGCGTGTTCGTGACCGCTGCCAAGACGCCCAGCACATGGATAAGGCGACAGGGAAGGCCACTCGCGGGCCGTGGGGCGTCCCTCTAAGAGCTACCACCTTCCATGGGGTGAGCGACCCCGCCCGGGCCCCTCCGCCACCAGGAGGCCAGACTGGCAGCCTTTGGTCCCGGAGGCGGGCCTCTCAGCCGAAACTCTGGTCAAAAGGCCATGCGGAGATAACACAAATTGCAATCAGGACGAAGTCCTGGTGAAAACAGCCCCGTTGACTGCTGTCATGTTTCCCCTCGCGGCTTCCCAGTAAAAGCGCCTGGCTCCTCTCTCCAAGCCGCCCCCCCCTCCAACAGCGAGAGCATTGGTTTGGCCCCTCCGTCTGGATTGGCTGACGTTTTACGCCTCGGCCCAGGATTGGAGGATGTTTGTCTCGTTCCTAGTCCCCGCGCCGATTGGTCGGTCTGCTGCTTCTGGGCGGAGCCTCCGGGGACGGTTTCCACCCTCTTGTTTACCGGCCGCGTAGTTGACGCTAGCGCTAAAGTTCCCTGTTCGGCGGCGCGGGCCAATTGCATCGCTCGCTCCGCCTTCGCCCTGCTCTCTCACGGCCTCCCGCGTGGTACGGCCCACACCTTCAGAACGCCGGCGCTCCCTCCGCCGGCGCTTCCCCGGACCCCTCGCCGAGTCCGCGCTTGGTACGGCCCGCGCCGCCTCCTCCGCTCGTGAGGGAGGCTCGACCCCCTCCCGGGCCGCGGCTCTTGGTGCCGCCCGGGAGAACCAGGTCATCGGCCGGTTCCCGTGAAAACAAAAACAATCGGCGGCGCCGCCGGGGGGCGGCCGAACGCGGCGAACCAAGGGGCCCGGGGCGAGACGCGGCGCCGCGTAGGGCGGGAGGGCGAGCGAGCGAGCGAGCGAGCGAGCGAGCGTGAGCGAGCGGCGGGGCCGGGGCGCCATGGGGCGGGCGGGCACAGGCTGCGCGGGGCTCCCCCGGCGCCGCGGCTAGCGCGCCTGCCTTGCCTTCGCCTCTCGCACCTCCCGCCCGCCGCCGCCTTGGGGGAGGAGGAGCGGGACGCGGCCTCGGTGGAGCCCGGGTCGAACCACTGCGGACCCCTGGGCGCTTGGGAGCCGAGCGCCGCGGTCTCCGGCATGGATCAGTGCGTGACGGTGGAGCGCGAGCTGGAGAAGGTGCTGCACAAGTTCTCGGGCTACGGGCAGCTGTGCGAGCGGGGCCTGGAGGAGCTCATCGACTACACCGGCGGCCTCAAGCACGAGATCCTGCAGAGCCACGGTGAGGGTGGGCGTGCGGGGTCGGGGCCCTGCGCTGCGTCTGCTGGTCCCCAGGCCGCGGCGACTTTTCCCTCGCCCGGACCCACCCGGAAACGCGGTGGCCGCGGGGAGCAGTCCGCTGCACACGGCTCGGGGCTGGGGTGGGGGTCTTGCGTGGTCCTGCGGGCCGCAGGTGTGCGAGGGATAAAGAGGGGTCTGCGCAGGACTTTGTCTAATTCTCGGCCTCACAGACTTTTTTCCCCTGGTGGCTCTTAGTTGAATGTTCTTAGCTGTGGGTTTCCACATCAGCCGCTGCTGCAACTTCGGAGTTGGAGTGATGTGAGCAGACAGCTCTTCTAAAACTCTTCCTGGGAAGCCGGTCGATTTAAAGCATTCAGCGCCCCTGCTGTAGCCTCCGTAGAGACCGACGGGGCAGGTGTCAGAGTTGCTCCTTACCTGACTTACCTGGTCCAGTTTGTATTTGTTAATAATCCTTTCAGAAAATAGGTTTTGCTTCGGTTATTTCATCAGTTGTCCTACGTCTTGTACCACAGATGTCAGGGCTAACTTTGAGAAAGGATTTTGTGTTTTTAAAAATAACATTAAAGGTCTGGTACTTTGTAGCCACAATGCTGACTCTTTCTGAATGAGAGGTAAAGGACTTGTAATATTATGGATTCATTCAAGAGGTCGGGCCCTTGTCAGTTTGTGGGCTGAACAGAAACTAAAGGGATATTTACTAGTCAGGGAGAATTGTGGATGGAGCAGGTGAGATTAAGGTAGTGTTGGCCCTGCCTCTCTCTTCTCCTTTCCTCTTCACCTTTATTACCCAAACATTTCAGTTGTGGGTGACTGCACCTGCCTGGTAAAGGAGTCTGACAACTTCTGACACAGCTGTCACTTTGGAACGCCGTTTAAATACATGGAAAACATGTTGATGGCTGCATGTGAAACGATATTTGACTGAATTGATGGTGGTGATACATTTGATAGAAACGGAATAAGATGGGGTATGGGGAAGTCTGGTGAATTTTGACTTATGAGATGAAGTTCAAGGGTTTGATGAACATAGAGCAAAGGTCTTGGGATATATGTGAGACTAAAATTGGTTGTTTCCTTTTGCTTGTGGTGTTTTGAGGTAGAGTCTCATTGTGTTGCCCGAGCCAGCTTTGAATTTATAACCTTGTCTTCATCTTTGTAGTGTTGGGATTCCTTGTGTGCTCTCCCTGTGTTTTCAGATATTTCTAGGAGGACAGTGGCGATCATAGGATGCGATCATAGGATGTGATCGAGATGAAAGATCTTAGGCTCTGAGCAGAACCAAAGTAGAGCGGAAATGAAAAGGGCAGAAAAGGATAAAAAGATAGGCTGCTTAGTTGGTACCTGACATTTTGTGGACAAACCAGATTATTTCGGGCTAAGAAAAAAATAGTGCATACTGAAGTGGAAGGCGATCAATCCAAGGTGGTTCTAGTTCAGTGCTTAAAGACACCGAACACCTCTCTTTCCCAGAGGACTCTTTGTCTTTTGACCAAAAAGGAGAAAGCCAGTAGGAAAGAGAATGAACTTAGGGCCTACACCCGGAGAGGTAGAAGGAATGTTCCCTTTTGGGGGACCAGATCAGAGACTGAGGGGTTATTTGAGAGAGAAAAGATAGAAAACAGAGTCCTTTCCAGAGAGTAAATGTGGAAGAGGACAGATGTAGTTGTAAGGTTTGTTTTAGGGAAGTTGCAGTCAGTTCCAGATGGTTAAAATGATTGTAAAAATTGCCAGGTCAGGGATTTTAGGCCTCTTTGCTGGTAGGGGAACTTTTCATAAAACCTGTGGTGTGAGGGGTAATGGGCATAGTATACCATGCTGTTATAACACATAGTTGTGCTTGTTCTTTCTCTTGATTGACAGCCCCCCCCCTTTTTTTTTAAACATTCCCGTGTAAGAAATGCCTTCCAGTCCTCTATGACATCTCTTATTTTCCTTTAATCAATTGAATAGGATTAAGTAATGAAAAGTAGTTAAAAATCACAAAAGATGGGCCGTGGTGGCTGCGCACACCTTTAATCCCAGTGCTTGGGAGGCAGAGGCAGGTGGATTTCTGAGTTCCAGGCCAGCTTGGTCTACAGAGTGAGTACCAGGACAGCCAAGCTATACAGAGAAACCCTGTCTCAAAAAACAAAACAAAGCAAAACAAATCACAAAAGAAATACATATAGATACTAGGTCTGGTTTTTAAGGTAGTCTTTTTTTAAATTTCTTTTGAGTGAAAATAAACATGCTTTGGTATTTGATTGTGAGCTTCTTGAAGCAACTAATTTCTAAATTAAAGTTTCAAGCAGGGATGCAGTGGGTATTATATTGAATCCTTTTTTTTTTTTTCAAGACAGGATTTCCTCTGTATAGCCCTAGCCTCACTCTGTAGACCAGGCTGTCCTCGAACTCAGAAATCCACCTTTCTCCGACTCCCAAGCACTGGGACTAAAGTCGTGCGCCACCACTTCCCGGTGCTATATTGAATCTTAAATCTGCTCCTTTCAAAGGTGTGCCTATTGAAAGCAGAGTTTACCTCTATTTTAAGGCTTGGAATGTGCCTTCTGGGCAAATAATCTGTTAGGCTGCTGTGATCTGAGGGAGGGGCTTCATTGGGCTTCTGTCAGGGTTCTAGGATCTTATGCTCCAAGTTTATGAGTGCTAGGTAACATTCCTGGGAGAAGAGAATAGTAAAGGAGAACCTTGGGGACTGTAAACATTACCTGCTGGATAGGATAGAGGGCAGTCATTGTGTCATACTGGTAGGTAACTTCCTGTTGCAGAAGCATCTTTTACCAAAAGTGGGAAATTAGTCCAATTTTAAAAAGCTACAATTTCTTAGGTTTATTCGAGATTGTAGTGGGATGTCTGAGGTATAGTTGTCTGATCACAGACAACTATATTAAATGAACATAGCTAGAGAATCTGTTGGAAACCAGTTGTAAGTTCACCCACCTTGCCTCATCCTTCCTCCAGGTGATTAACACCACCCTGGGGCTGACCTGGAACTGTCCAGCCAGCTCTAAATGACCTCTCTGTAACCTGAAATTGTTCTATGTGAAATTTTTCTATTAGCTATGTCTTTTTAAAATGTAGCTTTCTTAATGCATATACTTCAGGAGAATAAGGATGATATGAGATGGTCACTCATATTTGGTGAATTCGTTTATGCTGTCACTTTATCCATCCCTAGTTCTTGAGCTTGGAAAGGGGGTGAGGAAGTTTTTTTTTTTTCCTTTTTTTAAATGAAGCCCCAGCATCTGCTAGAGGAATAATATTGACATATAAGAAGGAAATGTAGGCTTTGCGTGTGAGTGGTTCTAGGGCAGCTAAGTTGGTAATAGGAGTATGAAAGGGCAGTCGAGGCTAGGGAAAGCTTGGAGAAATCTGGCT
The DNA here is from genome assembly GCF_008632895.1 of Mastomys coucha. Lineage (NCBI taxonomy): Eukaryota > Metazoa > Chordata > Mammalia > Rodentia > Muridae > Mastomys > Mastomys coucha. The sequence goes on along the minus strand of NW_022196903.1, from coordinate 65,078,384 downwards.
GAACTGAGTGAGCAGTTCCTTTACGTGGAGCCTAACTTTTCTTTGTTGCCTTGGATAGGGCACAGGAGTAGGAGGATGGGCCTCAGTGGGGTGCCCAAGTTGGAAGGGATAGGCAGAGTTATTCATGGCAAGTGGAAAACAGGGACCTACCAGTATGTTGATCTGAGACAGTAAGACCACTTTTTAACCTACTTTGTCAGATGTTCAAGAATTGTATTGAGCTCTGTGGCTTAGCCTGAGTTATTTTGAAGTTCACTTTCATTAACTCCCCAACTGAAAGGAGAGGGGTGTATTCCTGACAGAGTTGTGTCCACCTTTCAGTGGAAGTTTTCCCAGAAGAAAGAAATTGGCTGTAGATCATCATGGTTGCTGGATCTTTTCCAGGATGCTCTTGGTCTAATGTGGGTGATGCCTTACTCATTCGTGTATGTGCACTCAATGTTCACATATGCTTGAGTGTTTACTTAACTAGATTTAAGCTCAGTTACAGACACTGGTACTTATGAGGTCATAGACTGGATATTAGGTATAATAAACCAAAGCACACTTTGGTCTTAGTGATCTGGGTTGTGATGATTTTGCTCCTCCTTCTTCCTTTAATATTTTCTTAGTGGAAAATACAATAAAAATTTTTGTTTATGTTTTGTGGTGGAAGAAGAACAAAAACAAAAGAGACTGAAACAATTTTGTTAACAGTTTCACAATATGCTTAAAGTGTAGTTTGGGAAATTATAGAGTTAAGGGGGTGCTATGTTAATTTTTTGGTTATTTTTATACTACTACTAAAAGGATTTTTGGCTATACTGGCAATCAAACCCAGGGCCTTATGACCATTAGGCGAGCTGTTGACCACTGAACTATCTGTGTATGCCCAGCACTTGAAAGAAGTTCTCTTCCTTTTTTTTAAATTTAAATTTTATTTTGAGTAGGTAATAAATGCAGATAGTTTGAATCTTAAAAAAAAAGCTTCTTGGGAAAGCTTTGCTACTGTTCCAGAACCTCCTCATCACCTGACAGGTGGAAATGGTAGTTTCCATTTAAAAAAAAAAAGAATTTTCAGTAATGGGGCTCACTGGTAGATTTCTTGCCTAGCACCTCAAAAATTGGGGCAGTATGATTATGTATCACCTTTTAAAATGGCATTGGCTGTGTATTTACACTTAATTATCATTACGTTTCCTGAATTGGTTAAAGACACCATTGTGTGTGGAGTTATGAACACATAAAAGCATCTTAAACAATTTTTTTATGTATTCATTGATTGTGTGTGTGTGCAAGCGTGCCCATGTGAAGCTAATTAGGCAAGAGAGTATAAAAAAATATGGAAGTGACATTTTAAACTCATACTTAGATTACCAAGGTCTAAATGAATACTATTTAGGTCTAATATACTATTGTGTTCATAGAAACCAAGGGTTGAAGATTGAATGTGCATAGCTTCCAGTCCAGAAATTGGGTTGCATGTATTACAAATACGTATTGAAAAATACGCATACGTGTATATAGAGAAGTGTTGTGTGCTAAATGTGACCTGCCTATGTCAAGTGTAAATTACAAGTAGAAGGAATCGGTTAGGGCCAGGTAGACTCAGTAAAAACCAAGTAAGGTTATCTAACTCTGGTTAGATCACATAACCAGGCCCCATTTGTTGAAATTGTGCTAAAAGTTAGTAGGCACTCTTGAGAGAAGAATGACTTTTGAGCTTTGATTTGAGTACAGTGTGGTCTACAATAAACACCTAGTGTGGAAAATAGCTTGTTGAGTGGATCATAAATAAAAGTTTGGGTGGGTGGGCATGCCATTGTTCAAGCACAGTAAAAGCTGAATGGATGGGTTGCTGAGCTACTTGGGCTATTTTAAGTAGGAAAATAAAAGGTCAGTGTGTTTCCAGTTGGACTTAAAAGTGGATTTAACTTTTGTTAGCCCATTCCTGTCTAGGCTTCTGGAGGAGACAATTCTTTGTTATGTGGAACATTATTCATATAGATTTGTGTGTTATCCAATATTCTTTGGGATTCAAGTGGCATGACAATTTTAATTAAAGTGGAATTTTTAAACATATGACTAAATAGGCTCCAGTTAAGCAAGGCTGGCTCCTGACACACAGAAGGTGACATCGGGAAGTCTTGTCTTCCATCATTAATGCTTTCCATGATTATTTGCATTTTCAGAGTTTTCCCCATTTAGAGATGAAGATGACCGACCTAGATCAAAAGACAGGACCATGGCTAGCAAAATTTCCCAACATTACTTTCTTGTTTGGTATTCCTGGTCACCTTGAGCTCTGCTCATCCTGCCTGTATCAGGCAGAAGAGCTTGCAGAGTGTGGGAAGGGCACATTGCCTATAGCATATGTTGATGAAAATGGAAGAACTCTGAGTTAAATCAATCATTGTGAATTGGTGACTAGCCTGACCTTTACTGTCCAGCTTTAGCCTTGTATTCTGTGTTCATATAATAGTAAATACTGAGCTGTTTAAAATGACCTTGCCTGTAAGCTTACTTCATGTACCTTTGGGGACTTGTTTGACATGGCTTTGATGCCCTGTAGTAAATATAAAGACATTTCTAAGATTATCTCTTAGGTGTCTTCTTTTTTGTTTTTATCTATCTATCTATCTATCTATCTATCTATCTATCTATCTATCTATCTAATTCTTTAATTATTTATTATGTGAGTACACTATAGCTGTCTTCAGACACTCCAGAAGAGGGCATCAGATCTCATTATGGATAGTTGTAAGCCACCATGTGGTTACTGGGATTTGAACTCAGGACCTTTAGAAGAGCAGTCAGTGCTCTTAAGCGCTGAGCCATCTCTCCAGTCCTCTTAAGGTGTCTTCTAATACTAGACAGTAACACAGCTCAGGGGCTATCCCAGAAATACACAGATATAGCTTGTTTTAGAAAAGTTACAAAGGACAAGTACCTGTGAAATTTGTATGTAATTAGGGAGATGGAGGCTGGCATGAATTTTAACAGAAACAGTGCCTTGTAATGGAAGACCATCCATATAGACCATGAGGTAATGATGGTAGAGAAAAGAGTCTGGTTTAGGGTTGGGTATGCCTACCTGTGGTAGGGTTTAATAACACATGGAGATATGGGAAGCAGGAAAATGGATGAAGAATTGGAAGAGGGTGGCAAGAACAAAGGTACAGAAAGGGAGATGGTGGGAGAGAGTGGGATAAAAGCATTAAAATTAGGAACAGTCTATAAAATCATGGATACCAGGGAAGGAGAGAAAGGGGAAGACATTGAGTCTTGAGGTAACATTTTAGTAAGGATGGGGCAGGGGTGTGATTGGAGGCCTTTTGCCCACAACGCTCAAGTTGAAGTTTGGGCCTGTTCTTGAGTGGCTCAAGAAAAGCCACTTAGGAAGAGTGGCTTCCTAAGGGATCTTTGAGAGTGACTGGGACTTGTGCAAGGGTGAAGTCAGGCAGAGTCGAGTAAAGGTTGGGAAAAAAAAATCAAAGGATAATCCAAGCTTTAAGCAGGAGTGAAAGAGATAATTGGGGTGTGGGGGGGAGACAAGCTTGGAAAGGTAGGAGGAAAAATGTGAGTTTGATTTTATTTTTAAAATATGAAATATTTAAAAGTTACATTGGGTTCAATCATTCAGTTTTTTGAGATACTTAGAGATTAAATGTCTGTATTTTGAATATGGGATCTTTAAAAATAAAGACTATTTAGACGACATTTAAAAACTTGTACCTGCATATCTCTTTTCTCTGTAGTTCTTGTCATATGTGCTTTGAAGTCCTCCACCCCGACCAATGATGGTCGTTGGTTAGTTCTCTGCTCCAAGAACACTGTTGTCTGTACCATGCATTTGAGCCTTTAAATACAAACTTGATTGTTTCAGTTTTCCTGCTTGATACTTTAGGCTTGTGATTTGATGTAGTGGTCTTTAGTAATGTCCCTGACTTGGTATACCCATCTGTGAGTTCACTGCTCTGTCGTAAATGGTCAGAAATGATTTCTTTATAGATTTGCTAATCTTGAGTAAATGTGATGAGTGTGTCCCCTTCCTCTGGGTTAGGTCTGAAAACTTATCTATTGAACAGCTGTAGCATAGGCTTTAAGGTTGTTCTCAGGAAGGCCACAGCTCTCCTTGGCCATGTTTAGCATGTAATACTATGAAATAGTCTTTTTTGTTTTTGTTTTTTTCGAGACAGGGTTTCTCTGTATAGCCCTGGCTATCCTGGAACTCACTCTGTAGACCAGGCTGGCCTCAAACTCAGAAATCCCCCTGCCTCTGCCTCCCAAATGCTGGGATTAAAGGCGTACGCCACCACCGCCTGGCTACATTTTTTTCTAATATAAAAGTTCAAGAGTTTAATCCAATTTTCAGATATCTCTTAAACTTTCTTCATTCTGTTAAAGGGATGAATTAAATATCCTTATTTTTTAAGTAGCTGGTATCTTACTATAAAGAAAGGAGAGGCAAATCCAGATCCAAAGTACATGGTCATCATAGCCAGTAACCGCTACTTGTTTTCCACTGAAAATGGCAAATTCTTCCCTGGACCCTCCTCATAGTGGCTGCGACCATGGAGGTGGTGAACCTCCGGATACTCTGGCCCGACATGCTACTGATGGAAGTTCTTCAAGGAACACAAACACGGAAAGCAGAAGAAATGGCCGTACCATCTCACTCTTCTTTCTTCATGACCTTGCTAGACAAGATCTGAGTTTTTATTTGGGTGTAGTTAGGATTATGTTTTCTAAATGGATTTTTATCTCTCTGCATTGTAACTTGTTTCCTAATTTGTTTTCTCTATTCTGTTAAGATCTCTGTCCATTTTGTGAAAGTGCATAACTCAGGAGAGTTCAAATGCAGTATATGTAATATTTATAAACTAATTTTTTGCCTCTAGCATGTTCATAAAAATATATAAATAGGGTCTGTGATTTCTAGGAAATCTGACAAGTCATTTTTACTGAAATATTTTTATCTTAGGTGGTAGGTTTTAGACTTTGAAAATCTGAATCATAATTTTCTTGGGTATTAGCAGTACTTTTTTGTGTTTTTGTTTTGCCTCACTGGTTTTATAATGTTCTCTACTGTAGAGGGCCCTGTCTTGTATGATTACTGAGAAGCCTGTACATGATGGTGTATTGGCACCTTTAAGCTCTGTTTTAAAGACCTAATTAGAACGATTGCCAGCTGATGGGCACATATTTCAATCTTGTGCATTTGGATGCTGCTCACTGCCAGTTTTGGTTTTAACAATGGTATATTTTGTTAACAGTGTATGCTTGTGCAATTGTTTAATATCATCTTCCACCCCATATGAAAATAAGCACCAGACAAATTGGAAAGTTCAAATACTGGGTCAGAATTTAGTTGTCAATTTTACTATCTTTAACTTGATTGAACTTAGGTGGGTCAAAATGTAAGTGAATATTACCACAGTTGGCCACATGGATTTCTTAGCTCTGTGATGAGTAAGGAGAAATATAGAACAAATAAAGGGTAGAAAGTACTAAAAATGCATTGGTGGTTTATCAAAACCATACTATAACTAGAAATTTTATAGTTTTAGCCCTGTGAGATATTTCTTTTAAGATATTTACTCTGCTATGTTCAAATATCAGGATGTACTTTTTGAAGAATTATTTCTTTGTGTGTGTGTACGTACATGTGTTGAGGTCAGAGGACAACTTTATGGAGTCAGTTCTTTCCCCCTTTTGTGAGTTCTAGGGGTCAAAGTTATCAGGCTTGGCAGCAAGCACCTTTACAAACTATCTCATCATACTGGGATGTATTTGATAAACAGACATTGAGATGGGTGTCTCTCTATCTTTAACACAACTTAGGATATTTTTATTTACAAATGAAGATGCTAACTCAAAAGTTACTTGTGTCAGAATACAAACCTGTGTATTCCTGCCATATGGTCATAGCAGGTGTTTGAAAGCGAGAAGAAACTTATGATGGAAGGGGAACAGGAGGACTTACTGTGCCTTATTTGAAAATAAGAGTGTGTGCACGCATAGATTAATATAATAGTCTAGGGGAAATAGTGGGAGGAAAGAGAAGGAATGTGTATGTGCATGCATTTGAAAATTCTGTGGAACTGGGAAAGGGGTACCATACTATTATTTCCAGGTTTATGTTGGCATTTGGAAAGTGTAGGCCAGAGTGCTGTTATGTAGGAGACACTAAATTCTGCAAGAATCCAGGGAATCCACAAACTGCTATTTGTGAAATTGCTGGCAGTTTTAGACTATGTTGGTAATACCAGTCTTCTATGCTGGACTTGAAATTAAGAATATTATGCAACATCATTAGTTTTATATTCATTTTTAAAAGGATTATTGAGCCTGGTGTTGTGATGCACACCTTATATATAATCCTAGTATTTTGGAGATGGAATCAGGAGGAATGTGAGTTTAGGGGCAGTCTAGGATATAAAACTTGACCCTGTAAAAAGCAAAATAAGAAAACTTCCCCCACCACCAACAACTGAGTGCCTGTTATATACCAGTCACTATAGTTAACTGTTAGGGATTGGGTACCGTGCTTCAGTTAAGTTTCTTGGGAATGATAGACAGGTATTACAACAAAGTGTAACACCCTGATTGAGAAGCACTGGATGTTAATGAAACAGACATTTTTGTAACATACTGTTTCTGTGAAACTAATGGACATAAATCCTGAAATGACCAGGCACAGAAGCTGGCAGATAGACCTGGACTCCTAGGCAGACATCACAAAAACCATGTCAACTCAGTTAGGGGCTAGTTTAGTTTGGTGAATGTCTGGTTCTGCAGGAGTCACTGACAAATTTCTGAAAATAGTATACTTAAAATCTTTTTCTGAAACAGAAGGTGCTAGCCAGATGTGGTAGCTCATCCCTAATAGCAGCACAGGGAATCTGAGGTAGGAGGGTCACTGAGTTCATGGGTGGCCAGTTTGGCTAGCAGAGTGAGATCTTTTCTAAAAACTACTACTGCAACAACAGTGACAACAACATAATAATAATATAAATACCATTTATTTTTAAACATGCTATTCTGTTACATTTAAAGTGTCCCCCTCCCTATACTGGGGATCCTATATGCTAGGTAAGTGAGTTATATCCCTGTAGTTTCAGAAATGATTTTTAACTCCCCTGTTGTGTGTGATGGTTGAGTACTTGGTTTTAATATTCTAATTAATGATCATGGTCATTTAATCAAGTCATGTTAGATGGGACCTTATAATATACTTGTCACTGTCGATGCTAGCAGTGTCTCCTCAGTTGTTGTGCATTTGTATGGGGTCCAGTGAATCTATCACATTAAAAGACATCATGAACACAGGACTTTATCCTGGGTGAAAAGTGGCCAGCCTGAGCTCTTGATTTAGTTACAGTAAAGATTAAAGATGGTTGTCTTATTATTTCTATTTATATCTAGGAAGTAAGTGAATTAAATTTGTTTCACAGGAAGGTTCTAGAAGCAGGTTGTGTTTTCATAGGAAATTCAGAAAAACATTAAGACTTCCCCATTAGGGGCTAAGAAGATTGATCTTATCTCAGTCAGTCTGGTCATTTTAGTGATTTTCAAGCCTGTTTTTTTTACCTCTGTCTGCTTTCCACTGAGTACATTTGAAAATGAGTCAGTGGATTCTCTCTGAATGTGGCTTTTCTTCAGGTGATTCCACAATAAATAGTTTCTTGGGCTTCCAGATAGGAAGGCATTGTTTAACTGCAGGAACATGTTATGAGAAATGCCGTTAAGGAGCTTTGTTATTGTGTGAAGATTGTCATGTACTTACATATCTAGATGGCATAGCCTCTTGAGTATCGTCATATAGGTGGCCCATTGTTATTGAACCATTTTCATGTAGTATGTGACTGTCTCAGGTCTTTGACTGCACTTGGAGCTCACTGATTCAGTAACACTGTGGCCAGCAACCACCACTGACTCTTCAGCCTGTCTCCCCAGCAGTGGGGTTACAGGTATGTGCTGCTGCACCCAGCTTTTTATATCGGAGATGGAAATCCTCATGTTTGTGTAGTAAGCACTTTACTGACTAAGCCAGCTCCCTACTCCCCCCACCCCTGGCTGTTTTTAAATTGAATTGTCATGCTGTTGTTGAATTGGAAGAGTGTGTTTTGTTTTATTATTATTATTATTGCTGTATTGAGGGTTGTACCTGTAACCTTACACAAGCTAGGCAAATGTCCCGCCACTGAGTTATACTTCTATCCTGATACATTGTGTTTATGTGTGAGAGAGTGTGTGTGTGTGTGTGTGTGTATGTTTCCTTGTAAGTTTAGCTTTGTCCTTGATATATTAAGAATATGATTTGCAAATATTCATACTGTTCACAACAGTATGTTCTGTAACATACACAAATTGTTAAATGATATAAATGAGTGCCAGAGGAATGGAATGGTAGAGAGAATGGGAGTTAGCAGGGATTCAGAAGAGGGGGTAAGTCAATGGACCAATAAGTTTGTAGAGAAGGGAGGCCATTTGTAGAGGAAGACCACTGAAGTTAGGCAAGGTTTAGTACAGACCTCATTGCCCCACACTGGTGCAGTCAAAAGCTTCTGCTGCAAAGGAGAAAAATTAGACAAATTGTTGGAAGTTGGAATCGTCTGGCTTAAAGTTTGTGTGATTGTGTTTAGAGATGAGGGTCTTTCTGTTTGAGCTGCCCTGTACAGATGGACACTTGGTAAGCACTGCCTTCTGTTTGGGGTCAGGTTGCCTTACTGTGCTCCTTTTCCACAGCATTTCCTGCAACCTCGTAGGTTGTCTTTTCCTGAAACTTGAGAGAAACTGTTCTTGTGGTTATGCCATCTCTGCTGTAATCTAGTGGCCAGTGTTCAGTCTACAGCTTACTTAGTGTTTTAGCATAGTTCTTTATTCCCTGTATCTTGGCAGATTTTCTTTACTCTTGATATATATTTTTTTCCCAATACTATATTTGACTTCCTCCCTATCATTAGGCTTCAGTAGTCTGTTTGTTTGCTTTTCAGTTCTACTTCATGTCTGCCTTTCACCACTTCTCTGATCTGTACCGTGCTTTCATGTAGTTTCATAGTTTAAGAATAATTGGTGTGCCCAATAGCTTATGCTCTAAGATCAAGAATTAACAAATGGGACCCCATAAAATTGCAACGCTTCTGTAAGGCAAAGGACACTGTCAATAGGACAAAACGGCAACCAGCAAATTGGGAAAAGATCTTTACCAACCCTATATCTGATAGAGGGCTAATATCCAATGTCTACAAAGAACTCAAGAAGTTAGACTCCAGAGAACCAAATAGCCCTATTGAAAATGGGGCACAGAGCTAAACAGAGAATTCTCAACTGATGAATACCGAATGGCTGAGAAGAACCTAAAGAAATGTTCAACATCCTTAGTCATCAGGGAAATGCAAATCAAAACAACCCTGAGATTTCACCTCACACCAGTTAGAATGGCTAGGATTAAAAACTCAGGTGACAGCAGATGCTGGAGAGGTTGTGGAGAAAGAGGAACATTACTTCATTGCTGGTGGGATTGCAAACTGGTACAACCACTCTGGAAATCAGTTTGGCAGTTGCTCCGGAAATTGGACATAGTACTACCAGAGGACCCAGCTATACCACTCCTGGGCATATATATCCAGAAGATGCTCCAACATGTAATAAGGACACATGCTCTACTATGTTCATAGCAGCCTTATATATAATAGCCAAAAACTGGAAACAACCCAGATGTCCTTCAACAGAGGGATGGATACAGAAAATATGGTACATCTACACAATGGAGTACTACTCAGCTATTAAAAACAATGAATTTATGAAATTCTTACGGAAATGGATGGATCTGGAGAATATCATCCTGAGTGAGGTAACTCAATCACAAAAGAACACATATGGTATGCACTCTCTGATAAGTGGATATTTGCCCAGAAGATTGGAATACACAAAGTACAATCCATAAACCACAAGAAACTCAAGAAGAAGGAAGACCAAAATGTGGATACTTCATTCCTTCTTAAAAATGGGAACAAAATACCCATGGAAGGAATTGCAGAGACTAACTGTGAAGCAGAGACTGAAGGAAGGACAATTCAGAAACTGCTCCACCTGGGAATCCTTCCCATATTCAACCATCAAATCCAGACACTATCGTGGATGCCAGCAAGTGCTGGCTGACAGGAGCCTGATATAGCTGTCTCCTGAGAGGCTTTGACAGTACCTTACTAATACAGAAGTAGAGGCTCACAGCCATCCATTGGACTGAGCACAGGTTCCCCAATGAAGGGGCTAGAGAAAGGACCCAGAGAGTTGAAGGGTTTGCAGTCCCTTAGGACGAACAACAATATGAACTAGCTAGTACCCTCAGAGCTCCCAGGGACTAAACCACCAACCAAAGAGTACACATGGTGGGACTAATAGCTCCAACAGCATATGTAGCAGAGGATGGCCAAGTTGGTCATCAATGGGAGGAGAGGCTCTTGGCCCTATGAAGATTCTGTGCCCCAGTGTAGGGGAATGCCAGGGCCAGAAAGTGGGAGAGGGTGGGGTTGGTGAGCAGAGGGAGTGGGGAGGGAGCAGGGTTTTTTATTTTTATTTTATTTTATTTTATTTTATTT
>NW_022196903.1:65065689-65067585 GCF_008632895.1 Mastomys coucha | reverse complement strand
CCCCCCCCTTGTTTCCTAGCTGTCAGACTTGCTGGCAACAAGATTAATAAATTCATTGAATAAATGTACTATATAGTAGCTTTTAGAGGTGTACATGAAACCAATCATCTAACTAGCAAAAAAGATCTCCAGTATTTTTATAACTACAATAGAGGTTTACAAAAAACTGACAACTGACTAGTCTTTAAAGCTTTGAATAACATTCTATCCCTATTTAATCAATAAATATGAATAAAAAAGAATAATTGGTGTGCAATTGCTGCACCAGTTTTCTCTCTAGTTCTGACATTGATCTTGTCCTCCAGACCTGCATATGCAGCTGTCTCCCATGTGTGCACTGATCAGCATCTCCAGTTTAGTAAGTACCAGTTTAGCCTTTCTCTTCCTGGCCCTCAGATGTGCGCATCTTTCTCTGTTTCATCTTACTTATAGGTAACACCATCTTTGTACTTGGCTCAGTATAAAACTTGGAGACAACTGTGAGGCTTTCCCTTCCTCTAGGCCAGTCAGAAAGTACTGTCAGCTGTCAATTGGGTTGTTGCCACAGTTGCCCACCTTGCTGCCCTCAGTCTGTTCTTGCCCTCCTCCTGACCATCAGAGTGGTCATATTAAAATATCAGTAGGTACCAGCTCTGCTTCAGGCAGTGTAGTGGCTTATTCCTTCTGTCACTCATAGTAAAAACTAGTCTTTACAGCACAAGAAAGAACCCATAAAACCCAGGAGCCCATCATCTCGTGGACCTGTTTCCTGCTATTTCTCCAGCCAGAAGTTGCTATTAGACACACTGGCCTCTTCACTATGCTGTCAATATTCTAGGTGTATATATTCTGTGTGTGTGTATTGAGGCTGCCCAGGTTGGCCTCAAAGTCAGGGTCTCTTGCCTTAGCTGAGGTTATAGGCATTATCTACCATGCAACCGCAGTAGGACAGACTTCTGTTGTTGCCTGTTGGAGTGCGTCCTCTCCTCCTAAGGTAGCTAGTTATGCCATTTACTCAGATCTACCATGTCCGTTCATCATGATTTTTGTCTTTGCAGTTGATTGATCCCACACACCCCTATCTAACCCCACTTCCCTTGCAGCAGTGATCTTTCCCTCACTATCTCATTTGCCTTATTGTGGTGTATATCTTGCACCAGAAGGTAGGTCATAGGGAAAGGGTTGTTGCTTGTTGTTTCACTGCTGTCACCTGCCCCATAGTGGATTCACTAGACATGGATATGATAACTGCATGATGGTATAATTCACAGTCTGTGGTAAGGATATTGTAGAAATTGTTTCATGGTAAAATTTTATTTTTTAATTTCTAAAAATAAATAAATTCAGTTATTTCTTGGTGTACACTTGAAAGATAACATCTGTAAGCACTGTGGCCATGTGCTTGAAGAAAGATACTGGGTTTTTTTTTTTGTTCTTTTTCCTGTCATTGTGGAGTTTGCTTTACTGAGTCACCAGTATTTTTTTCTCTCTCTCTCTTCTTTTTAAATAGGTCAAGATGCAGAATTATCAGGGACACTTTCACTTGTTCTGACACAGTGCTGCAAAAGAATAAAGGACACTGTCCAGAAGTTGGCCTCTGACCACAAAGACATACATAGCAGTGTTTCTCGAGTTGGAAAAGCCATTGATAAGGTATGGAATTGAAGAAATTGATTTTTTGTTTTTAATTTCTTTTTAGTTACTTGCTATATTCATGTGTGTATGTGTGAGCATGCAGATGGAGATCAGAAGACAACTTGAAAGTCAGTTTTCTTTTTCTACCATGTGGGTCCCTGAGATCGAACTCAGGTCATCAAGAGCCACTCACCAGCCAGAGGAGCCTTTCTGTTTCTAGCATTCTTCCTTTACCAGCATCTTGATACCTTTTCTTTCTTTTCTTTTTTTTTTTTTTTTTTT
>NW_022196903.1:65054716-65065399 GCF_008632895.1 Mastomys coucha | reverse complement strand
ACTCAAAAATCCACCTGCCTCTGCCTCCCAAGTGCTGGGATTAAAGGCGTGCGCCACCACTGCCCAGCTACCTTTTCTTTCTTAAAGTACTTTATGCCATTCCTTTCTTTCTTCTCTGCTTCAGATAACTTTTACTTGTTTACTGTGTTATCCTTGTTAAAGTTTCCTGTTGCTGTTGTTTGAGAACAGAAATAAAAATAAAGCTATAAAATTCTTGCTTTTTATAGCTTTACTGTTCGATTTGCTTTTATGGCTAGAGTTCTGGTGAATAAAGTTGCAGAGAAAGTTGTAAGCCACAGTGTGGGAGTTTGTTTATAGGAATAAGTTGCTGCTTCCTAAGTGAGTCCCTGGATGCCCAGGGACTGTTGTGCTATGGTTAGACTAACACCCTGTATGTGTCCCTCTTGCCTCACCCTAACTCTTATCTTCTGTAGGCAGGCTAGTTGCTTTTCTTTAGTGTTGTCTTCTATTCAAGTAAGTGACTTGGTTATTAGGGAGCCAGGCAAGCCATTTTTGTTGAGTGATTTTTTTTTTCTAGTGATTTTTAATAAGCCATTCTTGACTTAGTGATTGATTCAATAAGCACTTTCCATTTTTAGCACTGAAGCTGTTTTTCCCATGGGATTCACAGTCTGGATGGAGTTTACAAGGAGCTGCCAAGTTTTCTTGTCTGATGTCTCTGACTCCTCCATTTATTAGGGAGTGTAACTGGCTATGGCCATCTCTGTTTATATGTTGTAAACTTTTGAAACAAGAAGCAGACTTCTTCTCACACATACCTCCTGAGCCTATCCGAGCCACTTCCCCTGTGTGTACAGTGATGGTGGCTTAACCTAGACGGTAGAAGCTGCTGTAATCTGGAGCGTCCAAGAAACGCAAGAGCAGCCTGTTAGAAGTTACCCTGTGGTGTAAAAGTATTAAAAGGACAGCTTCTAAAGAGATATATTTGCTGGTAGGTGTGGTACTGTAGGACTGCAAGTGGCATGGGAAGTTACCAGTTGGTACCTGAAGTGGTTGTTTTGATGTATGTGGAATGGGTATTTGAGAGAGTCTTAAATCATCTATGGGTGAGGAGCCATTGCATTTGCTTAAGACGCTTCAGATCTTTGTGGCCCAAACATCCTGGTGGTTCTGATAGTACAGAGAACCCTGGGGAGTTCCTGGGTGATCTGCTAGATCACTGGGCCTGCTGTTCTCTGCATTTAGTAAGAGAGTCATCACCTGGCAGCAGCCCTGAGAGTTGTTACCGTGAGAAGAGCTACTGTCCAATGCAGCCAGTCTTACCTGGGACAAGAGCCCTTGCTTGGATTAAATGGGGATGGTCCTAGCTGTCAGCTCAGGTTTTTGTGTATGCCAGCTTCCAGCTAAGTACCAGTTTCTATTGCCCTGCCTTAATTATCAAAAGAATTCTCTTTGCTCTTAGGCCCCTTCCTGCAGTTGACATACTGTGCATGGCTTCTTCCAGATACAGCAGGCTTTTACACACATCACTATGGCTTGTCAAATATTTTGACTAGTTTTTGAACAAAGTAGTAAGATGTACTTGGTATTAAAATTGAGTACTTCTTTGAGAATGGGTCTCTAGGGAACACATTTATAGTTAATAATTTACATTCTGACTTTGGTTGAGAGAGGATATTTGAAATATGTTTCTTATTAAGTATTTAATATAGTCTCACAGTTTTGAGATATCTTTTCATGTACTTGAAACTTATAAGGACTTCAAATAACTACAGTTCTCAAAGAAACAGAATAGTTTCTTCCAGAAATGTGTTTACATTTTTAGGAAAGCAGCTTAGGTTTTAGTTACCAAGATTCTTTCTTTTCATCCAGCATAGGAAATTACAGCAGTTCGTGAATACTTAAGTACTTGGTGGTAGGGCTCATTTTCAGGCATCTTTCTGCACATACTCTTTGTATTTTTGGCATCTACTGTGTTGCCCAAAGAGGAAGCTGGCTTCCGACTGGATGTTCCTAGATGTTGTGAAAAGGCTTCATGTATACATGAGGAATCTGTGTAGGCTGTTATTACATAAGACTCCTCTGGCTTGTTAAGTCCTACACACTTAACTTGAACTTGGCAAATGTATGCAAGCTCTGGGAAGCTTATTGTAAAGGTGGGGTACATTCAGGTATTGGTGGTGAGTAAACAGGATAAAGCCGAAACCATTGTGGTCCGCGGATTATGGGTGCCAAGGCAAGCTGACCTGCAGTAGACTGGAATGCTGTCTAGTTGCCTCTGAGTGCCATTTTATGGACACTCGCTCCTCACAGAGAAACAGTTGCCTCCTTAGGAGTAGACTTTGTTGTTTTAAAAATTGTATTAACAGTGAACAGTCTAGAGGCTGGAGAGATGGCTCAGCAGTTAAGAGCTCTGAGTGCATTCTACCAGAAGTCCTGAGTTCAATTCCAGCAACCACATAGTGGCTCACAACCATTAGTAATGGGATCTGATGTCCTTTTCTGGTGTGTGTCTGAGGACTGCTACAGTGTACTTGTATAAATAATAAATAAATAAATATAAATAATATAAAAAAATTAAGTCTAAAGTAAAAATAGACCTTTAAGCCCTCTGAACAGGAATGAGTATGTAATTTCTACAGATTCAAAACATAGTATTTTGAAACAGCATAGAAGAAGATAAATTATGACCTTTCTTTAAGGGAAAGGGAACTTAAAAAGATTTATTGCTTTATTTTATGTGCATTAATGTTTTGCCTGCATATATGTCTGAAGGTGCCAGATCTCCTGAAATTGGAGCTACAGACAATTATGAGCTAGATGTGAGTGCTGGGAATTGAGCCCAGGTCCTTTGAAAGAGCAGCCAGTAGTCTTAACTGCTGAGCCACCTGTCTAGCTCTAAAATGGCACAGTTAAAGGACCACCAGGCAGGCATCGTCTAGTAGGTGCGTATGTGTATCTGTACAGACAAGACCCAGGTCATTCCAGTCTGCAGTGGAGACTTCGGGTTAATGGTTGCGTCCTTTCCTGGAAGACTTGAGGTAGCTTTCTTCCAAAAGCCTGTGTTACTTCTAGCGTGTGTTTTATATGCTTGTGATGTTTTGTTTGACAATGGGTATGAATGAAAAACTTTCAGTGTATCTTTAAAGCCCCAAGTAGTAATTTTTTACCTTTAATGTTTTAAGAAGGTTTTTTGTTTTTTTTTCTTTTTAGTATTATTTTTTCCCTGAAAATGTAAGCAGAGAAGTTTGTATTATCGAAGGAATTTTTCTAGCTTTTTATTATTGTGAATATAAAACATTAATGTCTTGCCTATTAAGGTATTTTAATCCTTGGATTTTTTTCAAAAATTTTTGTCTTCTTTTTTTATTTAATCCACTCATTTTTGGTTTTTTGAGACAGGGTTTCTCTGTGTATCCCTGGCTGTCCTGGAACTCGGTTTGTAGACCAGGCTGGCCTTGAACTCAGAAATCCGCCTGCCTCTGCCTCCCAAGTGCTGGGATTAAAGGCGTGTGCCACCACACCCGGCACAATCCACTCATTTTTTAAAAAGGAAATAGTGTGTTGGGCTGTTTTTAATTTTCTACCTCCTACTTGTTAGAAATTGTATTTAGAGGGGATGGGGGAGAGTGGCTAAAATGAATAATGAATAATGCTGAGATTTTAAACTTCTAAAATGCATGTTATAGCTAAGAGATAAATATGTGTTATTTATATGCTAGAAATCTTAACTAGTCTTGTAAAAAGTGCTAGGTTTTCTTACATAAGATAATAGAAAAAGTTCTGAGGCAAATAAGCCTTAAGTGTTCATGACACTGTAGAGGAAATATTGTATTTTTAGCTAATCTAAGATTTGTGAGTTAGTATCTTAAATATAACTTGGAAGAATGTGTAAGATTCAGAAGAAGAAAGCTATGACGTGAGATTTTCTGTTAGGATAGAAATCAAAAGAGCAACACGTGTTAAAGACTGAGTTACTGGCTTGGTTAGGGATGGTTCTCTTCCTGAAACTTGGAAAGATCAGGTTGGTAAAGATGTAGGGATTATGAATTCCCTCCTGGATTTTATCCAGTAGCTGACCAAAAGGAACAAAGAAGGTAGAGAAAGCAAAGGAGGATTAGCTTGACATGTAGAATGAACGTAAGTGGTGGTCAGGGGTGGGGAGAAGTACTGAGCTGAGTGCTTTACATGCATTATGTGTCCCCAAGTCCCTTGCATGCTATTCTCATTTACATATGAGGAACTGAGGTGAAGAGATGTTAAACATCATACCCTCAGTATGCAGCCTGGAGGGCAGACCAAGGTTTGGAAATTGTTTTCAACTGAGAATTTGTTCTTAAACTTTTACTTGAAAATAAGTGAGGTACAGCAAAGGTGATATTGGGGTGAAACGGTGGTTAAAAAGTTTTAACTGTGTTGCCCAAACTGTTTTTTTGCCACTAGGGGGAGCAGCTAGCATTGGGGAAGCAAAATGCTGATGCTAAAGAATGAAAGTAACAAAAGTTAAGTAGCTAATATTTTTTAAATAATTAAGGTAATTATTTGAATTTATGTCAGTATGACCAGCTTCAAGAATAGATAAAAGATAATGCAGCAATTAGATCTTGTGCTTAGCTGCCGTTGAGATGAGTTGGGTAAAGCTGAATATAGACTGACATTTAAGTCAGTATGTGGTGAATGTATCCTTCTGTCATAGAGACATGTTATTAGAAAGAGGAAAAAAAGGACATTAAGAAGAGTAGATGGTTGTCTCTGATTAAGAAGAAAAAGCTAAATTGAGTTCTGAAGTACAAATGTAATTTTATGTGTATATTAGAAAGTACTTTTTAAGTTACGGGAGTCTTTCTCCTTTCCTTGTAAAATGGAAAATTAGGTTTGCCATCTTTGGGAGAATATGACACTGACATTTCTCTGTTCTGTTCTAAGAGACAGTGGGGCAGCAGGGGGGATGTGAGATCCTTGAGGGATAGGGGAGCAACAGACAGAGGTTGTAGAGCGTGTTTATCTTTGAAAGTGCACAGCCCGTGATGTGGCTTAGTATGTCTTTATGCTTATAAAGTAAAAGCTTAGCAGAATGAACCTATCTTTCTCTTAACTTTGAATACCAAAGCAGAGGTGTGGGTATTGTACAGAGGAGGTAATAGGATGTCAGAAAAGATAGTGTTGGCATCTAGAGTTCCACCTATGCCACTGCTTGTGCTATGCTTCCCAACCATAGCTTGTGAATGGCTAGCATATGCTAAGTACAGGTTTATTTCCTCATAGGTCTTGAACCTTAGTATCAGCTTTACAGGGTGTTGCCAGATATTTCCCTTAGGGTTTATACCAGTTTACAATCCTGTTCAGCATGTGTGACAGCGCTGTTCATCATTTCTCATCACATTTGCAATGGCCAGATACTAAAATCCTTGAAGATTAACCAGCTGGGTGTGACATAGTATCTGGTAATATACTCACGTTGCCTTTCCTGTATTTTGAAGTGGGACATCTATCTTCACATGTGACCATTAGGATGACTTCTTGTGAATTTCATATTCTTTTGCCCATGGTTTCCTCTTAGATTGGCTGTCTTTTCAGTTGGAGGTTTGCTTCCATACTCTTTGTGAGTTGAATATGAAGTAGTGATCTCTCCCAGTCTAGGTCTCCTTACTCTGTTGAGAGTCCTTTGGAGTTTGTTCTGTCTTACTAACCCAGATTAACTAGCTGTTGAGAAAGAACCAGTTCCTTGTAGGTGCAACAGTGATGTTTATTGTTGGGTTCATACGCCAGTTTTTCTTAAGTAGATGGGAAGCTTAGGAATTAAACAATACTGTTTTACCATGGGCTGCTCACTAACTGTGACTCACAAATGCATTTAGGTGAGCAATAAAAACCACTCTTTAAACCTACTTGATTGTATTCATGAGGTGGCTAAAGAGATAGCATATATAGGCTGTTTAGTTCTCATGGCTTCTCCACCCTTCAGTCTCCAGATTTTGTGCGTTGAGGTTTTCTTTTTCCAAACTTTATTTCGTCTTGCATACGTGGGCACACTTTGCTTTTCCTTTTTTGGTTCTTATTTGAATCCTTTCTCCCTTGTGTTAAGATCATCATACCAGGCTTCTCTTTGCTTTATTGTTTGTTTTTCAAGACAGGGTTTATCTGGATAGACCTTGCTATCCTGGAACTCATTCTGTAGATCAGCATGGCCTCAAACTCAGAAATCCGCCAGCCTCTGCCTCCCAAGTGTTGGAATTAAAGGCATGTACCACCATGCCTGGCATATTGTTTGCTTTTAGTTTGCTGTATAACCCAGGCTGACGCTGAACTCAAGATCCTCTGGCCTCTGCTTCCTAAATGCTATGTAAATCTCATTGTTTTACAAATATGAAAGGGAAAAGTAAAGCAGATGATGCTAATAATAGAAAAGTGTTTCTTAACATTAGTGCCTCTGCTGTTTACAGTATTGTTGATTTCCCGGGTAGCCATGTAAATGTGTTTGGTCACCTAGTAACAGAAGCTGGAAGGAATACCAGCTCTGATGCAATACTGAGTAAGAACTTGCAGTTATAACGAAGGGAGTTGACTTGTATCGCATCCCCTCAACATCCATTTAATTTTCATTATGTGCAACAAGAACATAAACTGTGAAAGGGTTTCTTGTCTTCTTTAATTGTTTTAAGTGAAAAAATAGGTGGTTGAAGGAAGTTTAGAAACATGTATCCTTCTGTCCAAGATGGCAGCTATGATGGAAAGTTCAGTGTGATTAAAGGTAATCCTACTGGAAAGGTGGCCATTTTTCTTACCTATGTAGTAGTAACCATAGAAGGCTTTAAGAAAGTGAAGATATGAAGAGCATCCTTGTAAAACTCCATAACATTGTTTAAATGCTAGACTTTTAAAAGCTTTCTCAGTAAGCATTTATTTTTTGTGATATATCTCAAGGAAATTAATTATCCAAAGAATTGTATTATTTGAGTAAATAGCATTAGTGGTAACTATTAGATTATTTTAAAAGCAGCTGTAGAGAAAGAAGACAGAAGGAAAGAAAGGCTTGGTCTGACCTTAGGCAGTGTGATGGTTTCTATATGCTCAGAGGCCCAGAGAATGGGACTATAAGAAGGTGTGGCTCTATTGGAGTAGGTATGACTTTGTTGGAGTAGGTGTTTCACTGTGGGTATGGGCTTTAAGATCCTTATCCTAGCTATCTGGAAGCCAGTATTCTGTTAGCAGCTTTCTGGTGAAGATGTAGAATTCTCAGTTCCTCGTGTACCACACCTGACTAGATGCAGCCACTTTCCCTTTTTGATGATAATGGATTTAACCTCTGAATCTGTAAGCCAGCCCCAATTAAATGTTGTCCTTATAAGAGTTGCCTTGGTCATGGTGTCTTTTCACAACAGGAAAATTCTAACTAAGATAGGCAAGACCATGTTTATTCACTGCAAGGGGGCATCTTTATTACCCACATGTTTGGATGACCAGAATGCCTACACAGGAAGATGGGAGGTGGAAATGACTTCCATAGTTCTCAAGAGAAGCTGGGAGGTATAGTCCTTCAGCAGGAAATATCAGTAACTATTAAAATTCTCATAGTATGTTAGGCATGGTGTCTGTGTACTCTTTCTCTCCACTTGTGAGGAAGGCAGGATGTCAAGAGTTCAGGATCATCTTTTATTACATAGTGTGTTTGAGGCCAGCATGGGCTACAAAAAACCCTGTTTCCAAAAACAAGCAAACTGATAATATATACTAACAAGTAAAAATATCTTTGAAAGCATCTTTTATTTTCTGTGTTTTTTTTTCTTTCCTGGTGAATTAAATAGCTGCTGACAAGTTTATAGGCTGTTGATAAGATTAAGAAGTAATTATTAGACAGGTCATTTCCACCCAGGGCTATGTTTGTTCACAAACCAGGGAGGGGTTTGAATGACCTCTAGGGTATAATACTGTGAGTTTCTAGGTAAGTCCAGAAGAAAAGCAAAATATCACCAGTCCAGTTTTCTGGTTGTTAAAGACGGCACACAAAAATGTAAATAGCTTTTTAAAAAAGTGTCAGTGGCCTGCCATGAGTCAACTTTGAAATGTAGGATCTCTGATAAGTAGAAGTAAAACTCAAAACTTTTATAGGTGATTGTGCTTCATTAGTGCTATGGACCAATCGGTTCATGTGTGTCACTTTATTATTAGATTATCTGTGGTTTTTCCACTGGTTAGGTTCTAGTTCAGGAGATTAGATAAGAATGATGGGCAGTGGTGGCGCATGCCTTTAATCCCAGCACTTGGGAGGCAGAAACAGTTGGATTTCTGAGTTCCAGGCCAGCCTGCTCTACAGCGTGAGTTCCAGGACAGCCAGGGCTATACAGAAAAACTCTGTCTCAAAAAACCAAAAAAAAAGAAAAGAAAAAGAAAAAATGAAGGAGGGCTCCTGAGCCCCCACTCCTGGTAGAAGAGCTTTTGACAGTTGATGGTTGCTGGAGAAGGGGAATAGTCTTTCTTCACTGTTACTGTTCAATTACCCATGCTACAGTAAATAACATTGTGGTTGTGTTCATGCAAGTAACCCTGTTAAACTCCTGAGTCAGTAGTAAGAAAAAAGACATTAAAGTAGGGGGTTCTTAAATAGGAAGAAGTGGTCTAGAAGCACCAGTAAGTCAGTAAATGGGAATGATTATGAAACAACTATATTACATACATGTACAGAATTGTCAGAGTAAATACAAATTGAAAATGAAAAAGTCTCATAATTTAAAATTAAGGCATAATAATATTGGAATGTTAGCTTTCATTTTGCCTGAATGAATTCAGATTTTGATGTATTTCCCTTAACTCCTGCAAGGACACCTAAAGCCAGGAAATATCACTGGAAAAATGTGCTCAATTTTGGATAAGAACACTTTTTTGGTTTGCTGCTGTAGGTTACTTATAGGCTATTTTATATTCTATAAACAAGTATCCTATTGGTTAGGTTAGTTAAGCAAAGGTTGTCAGAAATTGTAATTTCAGGAATATCCAGATAATCTTGTTTGATTGATTTGTGTAGTTTTTAAAAATTAGGCAATAGAGACTTATAAACGACAAAGAAGGCAAAAATGAACTAGACAGAAAACTTTGAGACCATGATACAGATTTGTTCTTTCTCTTTTTTTGTTTTGTTTTTGAGACAGGGTTTCTTTGTGTGGCCCTGGCTCTCCTGGACCTAGCTCTGTAGACCAGGCCGGCCTCAAATTCACAGAAATTTGCCTGCCTCAGTGCTGGGATTAAAGGCGTGTGCCACCTTCACCCAACTTCTTTTTTTAGCCTTGATGTAAATCTGCCAAAACAAAATCTTCTTTATCTGAGAATGCTTATTTCATCTTCCTTTCTGAAGGATATTTTTATTGCATATATAATTCTGGAATACTGATTTTCTTTTGTGGGGGCGGGGTACTCTAATATCTTTTTAACTCTGTAGTTTCTGTTGCAAAATCTATAATCATTGAAATTACAGTCTCTGTTCCCTCTGAAGTAACAGGCCATTTTTCTTTTCTTTTAAATCTGTACATGTGTTCATATGCACATATGCACATGGCAGCCTCAGGTTTTCTTGTTCCTGCTATGTATGTATGTCAAGCTAGCTGGCCTATGAACTTCTGGAGATTCTCCTGTTTCTGCCTCCCATCTTGCTTACTATAGGAACTCTGGGAATGCAGATGTGTGTTACTGTATTCAGCTTTACATGGGTGCTTGGGATCTGAACTAGTCTGAGCTCAACTGAACCATCCGTCTCTTTAGTCCAACAGGACATTTTTTCCTCAGCCTAGTTGCCTTGGACTTTGGTTTGTTTTTGTTTTATTTTGTTTAGATGTTAACGTTTTGATGCTCTCAATTGGGATTTCTTGGGGGTTTTTTTTTGGAAGTTTCCTGTTTCTTGTATCTAAGTGTATTTCTCTGGCAATTCTTTTTCCCATCCTTTGGTTCTTTGGTGATACATACTATATCTTGTTATTTTCCCACTTGTTGAGGCTCTGCTCATTTGTGTTTTGTTTTCCTTTGCATCTTGTTTTTCCTATTTTCTATCTGGATAATATGTATGGTGATGTGTGCTGGCTTCTTGCACTGCCACTTTGCTCCTGCTTTTCTGTGGCTCTAGTGAGTTCATTTTGGTTACTGTGTCGTCTTCTAATTCTTTACTCTGTATACTTGATGTTTCAAGAGTGTTTGCCTTCTGGGGCCTGAGATTGGGCTCAGCCAGCAAAGACTGCTTCAGTATTCTGTCCCTAGAACTCATGTGGTAGAAAGAGAGAACAACAACACTTTTCTAAAAAGAGTGTTTGTCCTTTTTGGGGACCATTTTTGTAATGATAGCTTGGAAGTCTTGGGTTTCAGCATTTGTCACTTTGGCCTTGGTGCTTGTCACTTCCTCTTCCATACCATGTGAACTGTGCTTGGTTCCTTGCATGCCAAATAAATCTGAGCTGCTCTCTGATGGGCAGGCAGATGGTAGTCTTCTGTGGGTTGCAGTTTTGGTTTGGTTTACAGTTTTACTTCTGAGTAGCCAGTCTAAAGTCTAAAGTGTGCTCTGTGGGGTCAGAACTAGTATCCATAGCTCAAGTGTAGGCCTAGTAATAGAAACTACCCTTTTCACCATCTGTCTCATCAGTCCCAGTCTCAACTGCACTTAGTGGGCTGTGCCACGTAGCAGTCCTATGTTGAGGTAAGGGGTGTGTGTGTGTGTGTGTGTGTGTGTGTGTGTGTGTGTGT
>NW_022196903.1:65008754-65054599 GCF_008632895.1 Mastomys coucha | reverse complement strand
GTGTGTGTGTGGTTTCTGTCCTTCGCTGTGTGTGTGTGTGTATGTGTGGTTTCTGTCCTTTACTGTGTGTGTGTGTGTGTGTGTGGTTTCTGTCCTTCACATTTTAGACAGTGCTGCATTGAGCATGCTTTTAACAAATTACTATAGCATACTTCTGAAAATATTGCTATAGTATAATGCCCAGAAATTGGCTTATTGATTTTGGTTTCACAGAAGTCAGTGTTCAATCTATATTTTCCTAGAATGCTTCTCAATTTTTTTTAAAAAAAAAATATTTGTGTTTATTCCATCAGTAATCCTCAAGAGTAAAAAGATTTAAAAGAAGCAATAGGAAAATCCTTGCCTGTGATTGTGTAGATGAATTGAATTGGGTACTTTCTGATAACACCAAAGTAAGATGTAGACCTCTCTGTAAGGTGTTGCTTTCTCTTAGGTGAGGTGAAACAAAAGAAGTCATCTATACATGATTCTTTTCTGTTTCCCCCCAGAATTTTGATTCTGACATTAGCAGTGTGGGAATAGATGGCTGCTGGCAGGCAGACAGCCAACGACTTCTCAATGAGGTCATGGTGGAACACTTCTTCCGACAAGGAATGCTGGATGTAGCTGAGGAGCTCTGCCAGGTAAGCACATGCCAGTGAGGCACGGGGAAAACAAGACAGCTCTGGTGGGGTTTGCAGTGTCTGCAGATGGGACTTGGGTGTACCTTGAACTGTAGATAGATTTGTAATATTTTAATTATCATGGATAAGTCATTTTGCTAGGAAATTTTTTAAGTTCTTAGAAACTATAGTGCTTTAATTTAGTATCTGAATTGCCCTTAAGAAATTACACTCAGAGTTTAATATCCAAATTGTTGTTTCTTTATTCTGAGTCTGGTAGGTTGATTCCTGTTCACAAGTCAAAGTGTCAAAAGTAATACTACTTTTCCTGTGTGACCCAGGCTCCTCCTGTTTTAGCCTCGCCAGTGCTACATTTATTGGCATGCACCATTTACTCCGTTTTTCCCTGTGATACGGTGTGTTAATACAGCAGAAAAGAGGAAAGAAACAAAAATATTAATGTTTGCTTTTCTGATATAACAGAACTATAACAAGTGAAATTTCAGGCTAAAATTTCCGTCAGGTGGGCATTGCCTATCGTATTTCTGTTAGACAGGAACACCATGTATTCATGGTGATAGTATCTGGTGTGTATTATGTGTTTCCTCCAGGCCACACTGCTTTTCCTTTCTACTACATTGTGAGATAGCAGTTATTGTTGCTGCTCCTCACGAGGTTTGGAGAACCAAGGGATATATCCAGGGCCATTCAGGGAGCCCGTGTGAAGGAACAGGGGGATTCAGTCCCTTATTCATTTCTCCAAACTCCTTTCTGTTGCATTTTTTTTTTGTTGTTGTTGTTTAAAAAAAAATGAAAAACTCAAAAGATAAAATAATGAAAAGGGCATCATATTCCAGTCTCTAGTTTAAGCCCTTTTTGTTTGAAACAGTTTAAATCAATAGAATGTGAGTCTTGCTTTATACCTTTTGAAGTGTGTGTGTCCATACAGACCTCACAGTAAATGGCGTCTTTGAAGATCAGTTTGTTTTCAAGTAACAGACTCAAGATAGCAGCTTAAACAAAGTTTGTTTTTCTTGTATAAAAAGAAAGATAGTAAGAGAGGTTCACAGCATCTGTCCCGTGAAGTTTTTATACATTTCTTGTAGCTCTGCAGTTTCCAGGGAACCCGCTTCTCCTTGTGGCCAGGCCTCCAGCCGCACCTTATATCCCAGGAAAGAGTTGGTGTTTACATTGCATTGGCCTGAGTGTGGAGAACCACACCCAGCTAGAGTCCATCATCGGTGCTCAGCTCAGATTTGACAGAATCATAGAGGTGGAACAGTCTCTGTTTCTGCCCCAGAAGTATATGCTAAAAGTATCTTTGACAGCCCTGTATTTTATAATCTAGATCAGCTTTTTCCACTGTGAATGAACTAACAGGTTTGTTTGTTTGTTTGTTTGTTTGTTTCTCCCTTCCAGGAATCTGGTCTGTCTGTGGATCCAAGTCAGAAAGAACCATTTGTGGAGTTAAATCGAATATTAGAAGCATTAAAAGTCAGAGTTCTAAGACCTGCTCTCGAGTAAGTTACTCTTTCTTTTAGATACTGTGAGGGGAACTCTGTAAGAAAATTTGTAAAACACAGGAGAGATATTTAGATAGGTCTGCCTTTCCTAGGGTAGACTAATGAGGATTTGAGAAAGGAGACTTGGATGTCTTTTGTTTTTTACAGGTTAATGAGATTTTTGCCAAAATTTTTTTTCTTTTTTTAATTTAAATATAATTTGAATGGGAGAATTATCGGCATCTTTTGGTCTTAAAGTTTCAAAAGCTTACACCATTCCCAGTTGTAGATCAGATTTAAGCTCTCAGTTTCTGCTCCAGCGCCGTAGTTGGCACTGTAAAATAGTTGATCTTGGTATGTGTCACACAAAATAGGGAGCAAGTTATTTGTTTATCTCATGCCAGAGTCTCTAAATCTACTTAGTGTGACAATTACCGGATATTTATAGTAAATAACCTAAAGTGAAGATAAAAGACAAGATAACCAAAAGTAGCATGCTGGTGTTTTAAAACTTAGAATATTTGAAATCAGTGTTAATGATTGGGAATAACTTATGTGGGGTTTGAATTTAGTATTTAGGGTAGAGGTTACTGCATAGTTTTCTATTTTTCATCAGTTTTTTTTTAATTGTGTATTTCTAGAACTAGCCAAGATGAACAGAGGGTTCTTATGTTAATATGTGTGTTATAAGATTTTTGTATAAAGTAAAAATATAAATGATCTGTTTAGAGCTAAATCTCTTTAACTGTGTGTCTTTGTAAAAGGTATGTGTTACTTTTGAACAGATGGTTGACTGTTCTACATTGTGAGTGTATGTGTGTGTGTGCGTGTACATTTAACTTGCAAAAATTTTGAACTGCCTGCTTATACTGTGATAAGACAAAACTTTTTCTTCTAAAGTGACTGCTTAGTATTTTGTTGGAGGTTATGCCTGAATTTTACTTAACCTTTTGATTCTGGGAGGACGTCTTAAGGCTCACTATGGATGATGTATCTGACCATCTTAGAACATGATTTCCTGGGACCTGCAAGAGCAATCCCTTCTTGCCTCTGTTAGTGCAAAACCCTCCACTGTACAACTTGAGGAACCAAAAATAACTAAATGATATAAGAAGGAAAAGGATAAAGGTTGCAGAATTTTTCACCTAAGAGAGGGAAATGTTGCCTTGGTTTATACTGCAGAAGGGTTTTAATGGGACAGGCTGTCAACACTACCAAGCAGACTGCTGAGTCTCCCCAGGCCAGACATTAGGTAGGAATGCAAAGAAAAGTCAGAAGGATGGGGTAAGAGCCTGCCCTTACGCCTTCATGGAGTAATATTTGGTTAATGATCTTATGGCTAAGAAAATCCTCATCAAATATAAGAGAGATTATAGCATGAATGAGTAAAGCAAAGCACCTGATGATCAGAGATTTGAATTACACACTGAGGGTGCAATGATTAAATTGTTTCTGGATGAGGCTGGAAAGATGATTTAGAGGGCTCACTGGTTGCTTTTTCAGAGGACCTGGGTTCAATTTTTGGCACCCACATGGTGACTGTCTTAGAGTTTGATTGCTATGAAGACACCATGACCATGGCAACTCTTATAAAGGACAACATTGGGGCTTACATACAGGTTCAGAGGTTCAGTCCATTATTGTTATTGTAGGAAGCATGACAGCTTCTAGGCAGCCATGGCACTAGAGGAGCTGAGAGTTTTACCTCTTGTTCTGAAGGCAGCTAGACGAAGACTGACTTCCAGGCATTTAGTATGAGGGTCTTAAAGCCCATGCCCTCAATGACACTTTTCCTCCAACAAGGCCACACCTCCTAATAGTGCCTCTCCCTAGGCCAAGCATATTCAAACCACCACAGTGACCCATAACCATCTGCAACTCTTGTCTAGGGGATTTGATACCCTCTTCTGGCCTCTTTGGGACTCAGGTATACACATGGTTACATACAGGCAAAACATCTAAACACTTTTTTGGTTTTTTATTTTTATTTTTATTTTAAATAGTTTCTGGTGTTTGTTTCTTGTTCTTCGGTGCACAGCTTCTCACAGGTGTGCAGCCCTTCATTTCAAGCCACAGACAGTAGAAAAAGCAGCTCTCCTGAGGAGACACAAGAAGGGCATCTAGGATCGAACAAGTTGGATTTAACCCCTAAAGTTTGATTTTCTTCTTTTTACCCGATTAATTGGCCTTAATTCTGAGAAGACAAAAAAAAAAAAGAAAGAAAGAAATATCCATTTAAAACTAATTCTCTGTATACGCTAAGTAATGGAGGAAGAACACTTCAGTTAAAGAGAAGCTAATTACAAAGAGTGTGAGGTATGGTGCACATACCTAAAATTCTCGCACTTGGAAGATGGAGGTAAGAAGATCAGGAATTCAAGGTTATCCTCTGGTACATTGGAAGTTAAGGCCAATGTGGGCTTCCTGTCTCAGAGAAAAGTATAATGAGGTACCAGGTGTCAGGGTTACAGGAAAGGATGTGATAGAGAGACTGGAAGAAAGAAAAAAAAGAAGACAGTTGAGGTAATAATACCTTTTCTGTTTTAAATTACTGCTGGTGAAAGGCTATAGGAAGATCCAACCTTTTCCTCAGGAAAAGAATATACATTTTCTAACTATCCTAACTGAGGGTTCAGCAGCATTGAAGCAAAGTCAGCCTGTATATCTGAGAACTTCAAGTAAAGTTAAATATGTGTGTTTTATGTTTTGTTTTAATATTTTCTGTTCTTATGAGATAAGGTCTTAGGTAGCTTAGGTTGGCCTTGACTTTCTGTTTATCCTACTACCTCTATCTCCTAAGTGCTGGAATCAGTGACCAGCTTGTTTGTGTTTTAAGTAATACTCATGTGCAGTGCTGCAGTCCTCCCTGTTTTCCTCTTCTCCCTCCTGTTCTTTTATGAAACAATATTTCACTAATGCTATGTAGCACATGCTGATATTAGCCCTTACAGGCATGTACCTCCATATGTGACTATGACTCTTTTAAGAAAAATATAGTTAATGTTTTATTTTGTGTGTGTGTGTGTGTGTGTGTGTGTGTGTGTGTGTGTGTGTGTGTGTGTGTGTGTGTGTAGGTATAACTTGCAGAAATTTGTTCATTTCCCCATGTGTACCTTGGAAATTTAGTTCGGATATTCAGTCCTGGTG
Organism: Mastomys coucha; assembly: GCF_008632895.1. Classification (NCBI taxonomy): domain Eukaryota; kingdom Metazoa; phylum Chordata; class Mammalia; order Rodentia; family Muridae; genus Mastomys; species Mastomys coucha. The sequence continues at coordinate 65,049,348 of NW_022196903.1, read as the reverse complement.
GCAACTGTCTTTGCCCATTGATTCATCTTACCCCTCTATATGGTTTCTTAAACAGCTAACAAAAAGGACAGGCTGGAGAGATGGCTTACAGTTAAGAGCACTCACTGATCTTTGAAAGGTCCCAAGTTCAATTCCCAGCATACACATTGAGTGGCTCACAACCATCTGTAACTTCAGTTTTGGCGATCTGACACTCTTCTAAATTCTGCACAGATATGTAGAAACATGGGCATAATTTAAAAAATAATAAAAATATCTTTTTTAAAAAATAAAAGGCACATCATCTTTGAGATGAAGAAGCTATTAGTATTTCTAATGATGGAATTAGCCAGTAACTAAAACTTCACTATTTGGAAATGTCAGCCCCCCATTTGTGAAAAAAATTATATACTTCATTTTAATCATATTTTTCTCTCTTCCAATTTCTACAAGATCTTTATAGCCTCCCTACCTATGTATTGTGCTTTTTTCTTCTCTTTCAAAAGCAAAGTAAAGCAAACAACAAAAAACCAAGAACACAGAAAACATAAAACCACAAAAAGGAAAATCTAAATAAATAAGCAAATGACCAATAAGACAAAAAAAAAATCCCAAAACAAAGTGAAATGAAACAAAAAGTCTATACAAAAATACCATTGAGTTCATTTTGTGTTGGCTAACTATACCTGGGCATGGGACTTCTTTCTATCTCACTGTCTGCACATTGTCCAGTTGTGTGTCTTTGCTACTGAAGGCTACTGAAAAGAGCCCAAGTAGATTTCCAGCTACCGAAAGAATTTTTCTGATTTGGGTTTAGTTGAGGCAGTGATCTCTGAATCTGGCACTATGCTGTGTTATTAGGAGTCCTTTTAATGCTGTGTTTTTGTAGCAGAGTAGGAATCTGATTCTTGGCCATTTTAGCAGTGTCAAATGTAGGTTCTATCTCACAGAGTGGGCCTTATATATAATCAGAAAGTGGTTGGTTACACCCATAACATTTATGCTATTATTGCACCCAGTATATCTTACAGGCAGATCACTGTTGTAGTCTTAAGGTTTGTAGCGAGTGATACTAATGATTACCTTTTTCCTCAAGTATCATGTAGAATACCTTCTAGAGTACTGTGACCACTAGTTAGCAGGAGTGAAGCTTCTAGTAGGGCACGAGTTAACTTCTCTGTTGGAGAACTAAGTAAATATTTTCTACAATAGAGCCTTACCGTCAGGTTGTGAAGACTAAACAATAACTTTGGCAATAGTCTGTGATGTTTGGGAGTTTCGGTAGAGCCCCTTTGACCAACAACACAAGAAGTAACCCATTTCTGGAACTGTAGGAATATCTAGTTGAGACATTATCTCCCCTATTATTTGGTGACTCCATTTGGATTCCTTCCATATATGTTAGGAAGTTTCTACAATAGTAGGTGTATGTGTTTTTTCAAATGGCCTTTAGTGTTAGTTTTCCCTACCCAAATTCTCTCTTTTACCCTTTTCTCCCTTCCCTCCTCCTATTTAATGTTCCTGTTCTAGTTTCCCCTTCATCTGTCCATAATGCTATATTCTTATTACCCCTCTCCATTGGAGATCCTCTCTGACCCCTTAGTATGTACTTAACTTTTGTGATTATTTCCAGATTAAAAATCCAAATTATTCCATGTTCAACTGCAAACACAAACAGTAAATTTAGCTGGATGTGATCTTGCCCAGAGATCACCACTCCCTTAACCTCTTTATCTCCTGAACACAGGATTCAGGTCCATTTCACTTCTTGGTGCCCCTTTATTATTACTTGAATCATACACTTTGTATTTTTAAGCTTGTATATTTTAAGCTTGCTATGCTTGGTCAGAATGCATGAGACTAAACCAGAGAACAAAAGTCTCTGCTAGGCTTTTTTGATACTTCCTTTGTGAATGCAATTAATATAAATCTCTTTACCTTAGCTTCAGCTATACTCTTCAGACAAGGGAAAAAGCAGCCATATTCTCTACCAAAATACCATAAAGACAGTCTCTAGACCATATACTGAAATTCTTCTCCATTGAACCCTCTTGGGCCAGGTCTGCACAGTTCAGAGCACTCTGAGCAGCACAGTGTCCCATATTCCTACTAGGATGGCCCATCAAGCCCCACTTAAGGCATGCCACACCTTTCCAAAATCCCCAAATCCACATTCCTCTAAACAAAAACATGGCCAGGCATATCACAGCAGTACCCCACCTAACTTCTGTCTTAGGGTTTTGAAGTGGAAACTTAAGGGTTCTCTGGAAAGTTGGTTGGATGGTATTTTGCTGGGGTGCAAACACATGAAGGAACATTTAGTTAAAGTGGACACAGGTGTGAAAGGCTAAGGCCAACTCAAGAAGGAACATTTTGCTTAAGCAGATGCAGGTGAGAGGATGTTGTGCTAAAGCAAGCACGTGAAAAGACATGTGATGAAGGATTCTTTGCTAACAACACGCATGTATTGATCTGCCTTACATTGCGTAGTTGAGTTCTATTTGACCTAAGTTTTTCATTTTCAATTTTATCTGAGTTTTGGTTTTTTGTTTCTGCTTTCATGTCTTAGACAATGTTTTATTGTTTCATACCACTGTTTGTGTTTTCATGGTCTTCATTGAGGCATTTATTCGTACCTTCTTTTAACATACTTACACTTGGTATTTTGAAGCCCCTGTCTTGGGTGTCAGTTAAATTGCATGCTTTGGGCCTACTGCACTAGATTTGCTTCTGGGGGAACAATCCAAATGTTGATTCTTTTTTTTTTTTTTTAACTATATTTTTGTTTAGGGGCTTGGATCTAGGTTTCTGCAGTTAGGATATTTGAGGTGTTTCTTAGTATAGCTATCTGATCTGTCTTTTTTGGTGGGTGCTCCACGCTTTGGTTGGTGTTGCCCTGTCTGGATCCTAGTTAATTGTGCTGGTATATGATCCCTGGTTGAGAGTGCTTCTGTGGGTTGGGTCAGCAGAACACAAAGATGGGATAGGAGGAAAGGCTGGGGGTTACAGTGAGACTCTGAGTCCACACCAAGAGAGCTGATAATACCTTTGAATGAACTGTTGGTGGTCTTTTTGTCTCCACAGTGATGTTAGGGAATTGCTAGCTCTTTTGCTGAATTTGATTTTGTGGTGTTTTTCATTCTTTGAATTTTAAAGACATTTGGATTATAGTATTAATAGCTTCCCATTAACTTCCCATTGTACTTGTAGGGCTGAGTATTGTTAGTCGTTCCCAAGAGGAAGAAAGAAAGAGTGGTGAAAGTCTTCCAGGAATACTAGAAGGGAAGGGTATTTGTAGTCTTTAACATGCTGGAAACGGGTATAGTGGTGCAGGTTGTGAGCCTTGACCAGATGCATTTTTCTTTCATCGTTACCAGAAATAGTCACCCATCCAAGTGGCAAATTTAGGAGAGGAGAGGGGAGAGCTAACCATGTGAATAAAATCATGTTATTATTTGGGGTTGATGGAAATGATATATACAGAGTCTTAAATATACCAAGCCTTTTCATAGGCTAAGCAGGTTCATGCTGTGTGTCAGTGTGGGGTACTACTGACTAGGTCACTAAGTACCATTATTGGAGGTGGGGGTTCTGATTATGTGCGTTCCCAAATTCTTATTTAGAGAATGCGGTGGCTAAAGGGTTATAACATTTACATGTCCTTTGGCAACAGCAGAGAGATGCTAATTTGTGCCCTCGGCCTATAGGAACCTGTGGTATAAAGTAAAAACCAAGGTAGAGTAGCTTCTATCTCTTTCAGTTTGAGTTGAACTGTGAGCAAAAAACTGACTAGCCCTCTGCTACATGTGTCCCAAGAGAACCGTGAGTGCTCTAACACAGTCTGAACTTCCTTAAAGCCTGCAGTCCGCTTCTGGGCATATACACAGAGAACTCTGTGTTGCAGGGTTATATGCACCCCAAGTTACCACTGTAGGTAGGAAAGAAAACCAGCATAGTCCAACAGATAAATGAATCATGAAAGTATGTTACATATGTAATGTGGAATATTATTCAGCTTTAAAGAAAAGTGAAATTCTGAAATTTGAAGGAAAATGCATGGTCTGAGAATATATAATATTAAATATGATCAGCCAATTTCAGAAAAACAAAACATACATGTTTCTTGCTGATTCTTTAGCATGAACTTTAAATATGACACCATCATGTCACAAAGTCAAGAAGTTTAAGTGTACTTGGTTGACACATATACTTCTGCTTTGGATAAAACCCTTTACTTTTATAAAAACTTGAATTTCCTTAATGTGCAGCCTAAATGTTAAAGTTGGTTGAATCATTGGGAGAAGGCTGTAACCTCATGTCAAGGATCTGGAAAAACAGGGGTTTTTGTTTGGTTTGTTTTATTTGTTGTTTGTTTTTATTTCATCCACTCAAATTGTTATTAATTTCTTAGTGTTAGGTAACTTGAAAAAGCTAGTGAGTGGCAGGGACAAGAGTGCTGTCAGGAAATTATTAGTTAAGGAAGGTGCTATTGGGTACAGTGGAGGAAGAGCTACGTAGATTTTATGTCACCTTTCTTTTGTCCTCCCTCCCCCATATGCTAAGGATCAATCCAGAGGCCTTGTGCGTGCTGGGCAAACGTTCTACCACAAAATATATTCCCAGCTCAGATTACTCACATTTTATATTCATACCTGGTTCATGTTCCAGTGGTCCCTGGTGAATTGGGTTAGCTAAAAAATGTCCAAGTAAAGGTCAATTAAAGGATAGGTTTTATAATTGAATATTTATTAAAATCAAGCTTCCTTATCACATTTGTAAAACTTGACTTTGACAGCTGATAGTCCCAGTTAAAGCTGAATTAGTCCCTCCTTGTGGGGCTGCTGCCTCATCAGTCACGGCACTTCAAGAGTTTCAGAACAGAACAGTATTTCCCTCAGTGATATTATATCTATGCAAATCTTTTGTCATGTGTAGCACAGTGTGTATGTGTGCTTTTTTTTTTTTCTTTTGAAAGTACTGGTACTCAGTGGTGAGCACTTGTTGCTCTTCCAGAAGACCTGGACGGGCTTCGTTCCCAGCACTCACATGATAGATGAAAATGGTAGCTCCAGCCTGGCGGTGGTGGCGCACGCCTTTAATCCCACCACTTGGGAGGCAAAGGCAGGTGGATCTCTGAGTTCGAGGCCAGCCTGGTCTACAGAGTGAGTTTCAGGACAGCCAGGGCTACACAGAGAAACCCTGTCTTGAAAAAAAAAAAAAAAGAAAGAAAGAAAGAAAAAAGAAACTAATAAAGAAAATGGTAACTCCAGTTCCACGGGATCCAGTGCCCTTCTTTGGCCTTTAAGGGTACCTGACATGCACACGTGCATACTTGGGGACAACATACAAACACACATAAAAGTCAATCTTAAAAAAGACTGCAAGAACCTTGAGAAATATCTGTGGTCTCTGGTTTTGTTTCTTTGGTGAATTTTTGTTGTCACAATGCTAGGGGTTGAACCCAGGACCCTTTTATTTGTGTAAACAAACACTCCATCACTAAGCTGTATCCACAGCCTCTATGTTTGCTGGTTCTTAACACTAAACTGAGTGGCATTTAGAAGGCTTAGAAATGGATTCCAGGTCAGTGGTGAAGTAGTGCAGCAAGTGAAGGTGCTTGCACTAAGCCTTACCTGTGTTCAGTGTCCTCCATCCCATGCTAGAAGGAAAGAAATGACTTCATGGGCTATCCTCTGACTTCCCCATGAAAGTTATGATGTGGGTAAAGAATGAAAGCATAATAAATGGAAGAGTGTAGTTTAAAAAGTAAGAGGCTCCCCTTCAGAATTTTGGCTAATTTACAAATATGCTTGCTTAATAGGAAAGAAGGGTGGCTCTAAGTGATTTAGGTGTGAATCTCAAGGTTTACATTCCAGAGTGTGGGCCTCTTCAAATCCAAGTGTATTATGTGACATACCAGAGCCATTATACTGTAATACCTTAGTGAAGAAGTAATTATCATCTAATGTCATATGATTTCCTTGGTGCTTGCATCTCCTAATGGTTGATGTTACCACAGCCTCCCACAAGAGGGCAAACTAGACCCTTTTTTCTCATGCTAGATGTCAACCAGTTTTTAAAGTATCATACTCATGCCCTTGATTACCCTTAAAACCTTTTTTCTATTGCCTTAGGTGGGCAGTATCAAACCGAGAAATGCTTATAGCCCAAAACAGCTCCTTGGAATTTAAGCTACACCGACTGTATTTTATTAGTTTGTTAATGGGTGGAACTACAAATCAGCGAGAAGCCTTACAATATGCGAAAAATTTCCAGCCATTTGCCCTAAATCATCAAAAAGGTGAGTCTGGAATCAGACTGCTTTTTTCCTTTGTACTTTGGGGAGGGAGCATGGGCAAGATGCAGAGAGTACAAGGAGTTGACAGTCTCTGTGTATAGCCCAGGCTGGTCTCAAACTTGTGATTCTCTTAGGTCAGCCTCCGGAATGCTAGGAGTATAGATACCACCAGAATGGCTTGGGATAGAGATCTTTAGTGTTTGGGGGGAGCCAGTAGCCACCCCAGTAGCCATGACTTATGTGTCTCATACATATTTTCTAATGACTAAAACTGTTGGGATAACTGGCAGTTAAGGACTCTTTAATGTAAGGACACCAAGACCAAGGTGTGGCTAGCTCCTTGGCCACTCCCCTTTCACCACGTGCTGCTGCCACACATGTGTCAGAGTGACTACATAATCACCAAACACATATGGCAGTCTAAGACTAGAAAGTCTAAGTTCACTATTTTCAGTGCTTTCTTTTTCTCATCCTCTCTGTGCTGTACCCTTAATTAAGAAGGAGGACTTGCGGACCACACTTAGGACCAGAATGTTTACATTATTTTAGAATGTGTCATATGGGATGGAAATGTTCTTAGCTTTTTCAACCTGTTCACAAGTAGATGCTGTTTCAAATGTGTGTGCACACCTTCATTTTGCTGGTGCTTTTTCTTTTAGACATTCAGGTATTGATGGGAAGCCTCGTGTACCTGAGACAAGGGATTGAAAACTCACCATATGTTCACCTACTTGATGCAAACCAGTGGGCTGACATCTGTGACATCTTTACACGGGATGCTTGTGCCCTCTTGGGGCTCTCCGTGGAGTCTCCTCTCAGTGTCAGGTGTGGTAGTAGGCCCTGGTTGCTCTGAAATGGGCATTATACTGGGCAACTTTTCCTGTTGCCTTTATGATGAAACCAGTAGATTGTGTTGTCTTTCTGGAGACGAGTATACTTGAAGTGCTTGCCACAGATGGCAATGACACAGTTTAGGTCAGCAGTTCTCCAAATGTGACCTGGGAACCAGAGAGTCCCTAAATCGTTTTCCACTGCTGATATTTGTACAGATGATGCAGAAACAGAAGTAAGTTAAATGACAGGGTCTGTGTTGTGGGAACATTGATGCCAGCCCCAGCAGGTATCCTCACTACCATACTGGCTGCCTAGGAAATGCTTGCTGAGCTCTATAGTACTTTGGGTAGGCAGTAGATACTTGCTTTCTGCTGATATTTGGGTCTGCATCTTTAGCATTCTCTGGGACACAATAGGGCATTTGCAAAAAGCATTTCATTTCTCACCACAGTATGATGGTTGTCTCAACAAAGCACCTGTGTTATGAACTGTCTTGTTGCAGAATATAGTTTTTACTTGAACTAATTTTCAATGGACACTCCAGTTTATTGTGATTTTTAAATGAATCAATCAGTACATTTTAATTTCTAACATTAAGTGATCTAATCTATGAAAACCAAACCACAGTTTATTCACATTCTGAGTTTCAACAGTTATTTTTCCAAGTGAATGAAGTAAGCTTGTCACATTAAAGGAAGCAAATGTCTGTATATTTCCATACAATGACAGGTCAAGATTTTAGACTAAAATTAAAAGTTTTGGTTCTGAGCTTGTAAAGCCTTTTCTGATGAGACGGTGAAGACATTGTAGTTTTTAAAAAAAACTGTAAACTGGATGGAAAACTTTGGAATGTTTAATTCATATAACCCTGCATAATCACACTCGAAGAGAAGACAGGGTCAGAAGAATCTCTTCCTCTTTAAATGGTAAAGCACAAACCACTGTGTCTTGAGGCACACTGGCATTTAGGTCTTGTACTTCCCTCACCTCTCCTTAATCTAATGAGATGTGTGCTTATGATGCCTCTTCCCTTGCAGCACAGAATACTAGAGCTACCTCTCTTCTGATAGGCAAGCCAATTTTTTTTTTAATTACTGAGGAATTAAGTGGAAATTAAATGTCCTATCAAAAACCAATCTTTTTAAAGCTTGCTCTCTCTTTTTTTTTTTCATCCACACTGGCGAGGGTTATGTGATAGCACTAGAGTTTTATGTTTTATTTGTAAAAGGGATTATATTTTAGTAATTATAGGAAATATAGCTGAAGACCGAGAGTGGGAGGATGGGGGAGAAAAATGAGTTTAGTTTTCTTTTAGAGGAACAGCTGCTCTGCACCCTGTCCACTTGCCAGGCTCTGTGCTGTAGGGTTAGCATCCCTGGGATTGGCACTGATGCTTCTTTTTTGCCCTCAGTTTCTCAGCAGGTTGTGTGGCGCTGCCTGCACTAATTAACATCAAAGCTGTAATTGAGCAGAGGCAGTGTACTGGAGTTTGGAACCAGAAAGACGAATTACCTGTGAGTTCAACTGACAATCCTAGAAGATGAATGTTTTAAAAGTACTCATCGTGCCATTTAACCAGAAAACACTATTGTAGCTATTCTACATGGTTTTGTTGTTGTTGTTTGTTTGTTTGTTTTTGTTTTAATGCACATAACATAAGTGAAAGATAAGGTTGGGAGTAGTATAGCTCAGTGGAAGACCATTTGTCTAGCAGGCTTGAAGTTTTGGGTCTAGTCTTCAGCACCACTGTAAAAAGGAAACAAGTTAGTTAACTAGTTAAAATTAAAATAGGTATGAGGAAAGTGATGGTACACACTAATTCTAGCTCTCAGAAGGGAAAGTAGGAAGATGTTTGTGAGATTGAGACCAGCCTGGCCTACATAGTAAGTTCCAGGGCATCCAAGGCCTCTTAGTGAAACACTGTCTTAACAACAAAAAAATTAGATTTGAGGGACTTTAACCTGCAATTATCATTTCTGACACAATTATGGCACAGATGCTGGAGGGTTAAATTAATAACCCCTTGACATTAGCTTCTTTTTGACCACACCTGCACACACAAATTTGTCTGTAGTTAGCTTGTTCTTTCAGCTGTAAGCCCGTCAGTTGCACCAACTCTAGCAGCTTGTTGAGGATGGTTTGTGATGAAAGGCACAGGTGCCTTCCCAGTGCTCCATGTGGTCAGGACATAAGCAGCGCAGTAGCAGCGCTGTACTGCACTGCTGCTGCTTGAGCAAATGAAGAACTCTATTTCTTAAACAGGTGCCCAGCTTCTGGCAGTTTTGTGATCTTGCTGTGTGCATTTTTGAAATATGCACACTGAAGTAGAATGTCTTAGTCAGGGTTTCTATTCCTGCACAAACATCATGACCAAGAAGCAAGTTGGGAAGAACGGGTTTATTTAGCTTACTTCCACATTGCTGTTGATCACCAAAGGAAGCCAAGACTGGAACTCAAGCAGGTCAGGAAGCAGGAGCTGATGCAGAGGCCATGGAGAGATGTTCCTTACTGGCTTGCTTCCCCTGGCTTGCTCAGCCTGCTCTCTTATAGAACCCAAGACTTCTAGCCCAGGGATGGCACCACCCATAAGGGGCCCTACCCCCTTGATCACTAATTGAGAAAATGCCCCACAGCTGGGTCTCATGGAGGCACTTCCCCAACTGAAGCTCCCGTCTCTGTGATAACTCCAGCCTATGTCAAGTTGACACACAAACCAGCCAGTACATAGAGTAATCTGTAGAATCCCAAGAAAGCAACAAGAGGTAGTGGTTAGTAATCATTCCTCATGAAGGATTTGTTATACTTTTGGCTTTTGTCCCCCCCCCTTTTTTCTTTTTGAAGGGTCAAAGGATACTCTTACTATGTAGTCCAGTTTGGGTTTTCTCCAATCCTCCTGGGCACTGGGTTTATAGGTGCATTCCCCCATTTTTACAGTACTGTAGTTTGGGCCCAGATCCTTGTGCGTACTGACTTCCTTCCCCTTTGTCAGTTTTCCTTAAAAAAAACCTTATGTCTTTGGCAGGCATAGATAGAACTCGTTTTGTCTAGATTGTATCGATCAGACTGACCTCAAACTCAAAATCCCTTTTATCTTCGGGGATTAAAGGTGTGTGCCACCACACCTGGCAGTAATGGACTTTTAGAATAAGAGCTATTATATATTGGGAAGGAAGGAAGACAATGTATTTGTGGAGGCTCTGGTATGCAGCAGCTGGTCTACTAGATGATTTCAAACTTTTATATGGTTTGATTTATTTGTGGTAAAAACACAATATTGATATCATTCCATGAGCTTTTAATGTGAACAAATGACAAAAAATCCTGTTGAGATTTAGCTTAAGCAGTATTGGTGTCAGAAGCCTGTAATTCCAGATACGTAGGAGGCTGAGGCAAGAGGATTGTAAATTTGTCTGCCTGGGCAGCTTATGGAGATCCTGTCTCAAGAAGCAAAACAAGGGGCACATGCACAAGGGGTGGTCTAAATATAGTTACCTTCTGGGTGACTTCAGATCTGAGTTTCCTATGTAATTTTATGTAATGGTCCAGAGAAAACCTGAAGCAGGGAGGTAGGCAAAAATTTTTTGTTTTTGTTTTTCTGCAGTGCTGGAGTCCAAAGTAGGGGTTTGCATATGGCTAGGAGGAGTTGTACTGAATGTATCACCTAACCAAGCACTTCTATAGAACAGTCAGGTTGTCTACTTCTGCTCTTGGTATATGTTCTGGTGAAATTACAAGGTATTTAGGCAGGGGATGTAGCTTAGTAGTGGGTCACTAAGCCTGACGGCTGCCTGGTACCACCAAAAAAAAAAAAAAAAAAAATACTTGACTTCTGAAGCATCATGTTTGATTTTTCAGACCTCAGATATCAGTTTGAACAGCTGTATTGTAGTTTTGCAGATTGGAGATTTAACTAGCCTTTGTGTATTTCTCTTTTTTGAATAGATTGAAGTGGACCTTGGTAAAAAGTGCTGGTATCACTCCATATTTGCCTGTCCCATTCTTCGTCAACAAACAACAGATAACAATCCACCCATGAAATTGGTTTGTGGTCATATTATATCAAGAGATGCCCTGAATAAAATGTTTAATGGTAGCAAGTAAGTGTCTGACTTCTTAAACATTAAATAGATCTGTCTTGCAGGAAGTAAGATGTAATAAGGATAAATGAATGCTTCCAAAATCTTTTATATATTTTCTTGTTTATTTATTCATCCTTTTGTTTTCCAAGACAGGGTTTCTTTGTATAGCCATGGCTGATCTGTAGACTAGGCCAGCCTCAATCTCAGACATTTGTTTGAGTAAAGGGATTAGTGTGTAACACTGTGCTCAGCTATAACTAGATTCAGAAATGAGTTTTCTTAACTAGTCATAGAAAGTGGATTGCATCTAATCTCTTTGGTTAGTTTAGCATGCTCAAGGACTTTGTAATTAGACTTAAATGTACTCTAATCCTCGCATGGCCCTCCCTCCAAGGCTTTAAGAGTAGTCTTCTGTGCATATCCTTCTCCCTTCTGTGTTTCATTTCTCTCACTTAGGGCTTTATTGTGGAACTATTTTTATATTTTATATTTTTATATATCACAAAAGAGCCCTTTGTGATTGTTGTTGTTAAAGTTACAGAGAAGCACAGCATGGTGGTGCATGCTTCTAATCCCAGCATGTGAGTGGACCCAGAATTCAAGATCATCCTGACTGTATAGCAAGTTAGAGGGGTCATCTTGAGCTACGTGAGATTGTCTCATCCTACTTTTGCTGCCTGTCCCACCAGTGTAGACTGCTCTGCAGTGTGGAAATATAACTATTTAGTCATTTTCCTCTTGGTGAATATAGTACCAGAATGTGTCGTCATTAGGTGATAACTGCTACCAGTGTGATCATGGTTCATGCACAGACATTTGTAAGTTTATGGACAGTGAGCCCAATTTAAAACAAAACAGATCTCAAAGGTATTCTAGCTTAGGCAGTTAGGGTAGTCTTCACTGATGCTGGTTCTCCCCATTGTGGGAAGACACTTCCCTGGGAAGTCTGTTGCTTGAAAGAAAGTGTTTATACCCTTCCCAGACCACACAGAAACCTTGGCAGGATAGATTCCCTAGGACTGTGGTCACAAGGAAGCAGCATTCATTGTCACTGAAAGGCATGTGGGCTGTTGTTAATGCAGGCTGGTAGCTCACAACAGATTTGCTGTCCTTGAATAGATTATACAGCCACACATTTGAAATTCATTTAGGGATAGGTGCAATGTAAGCCTCGGTAGGTGGAGATTAGATTATTTCGGAAACTCAGGAATCAATTTTCAAAAAATTGTCTTTATTTTACCTGCAAAACAGGTAAAATAACAATAACTAAGTATCAAAGAGGCTTTCAGGTTAAGGTCTGACCTAGATGTTGTTTTCTTTGACTCTTCAAAGCCTGGCTGACAGTTATATTTAGAGCAGAGTTACTCCTCCAGGCAAAGTAAACACATAAGCTTTGCTTTTGCACATGTTCGTGTGTGTGCATACAGGTGTAGAAATGTACTTTATACCTGTGCTCAGTGCTGATATTATTCTTTGCCTCATTCTTTTCTATTTTCTATGTAGATTAAAGTGTCCATATTGCCCAATGGAACAGAGTCCAGGAGATGCCAAACAGATATTTTTCTGAAGAATGAGTTTGTTTGCAATTTGTAAGTGAAACTGAATTATGGGTACATTCGAGACAAGAGTGTTCCATTGACTGCAGCTATCCAAGGACTGCCCGTTCATAAGCTATGCTCCAGAAGCTGCCAACTCGCTCGTGTGCACGGAGGGAGTGCTCCAGATGGGTATTACACAGGGCTTTCTTCACTCTTGGTCTTCGTTTCTGATCAAGTAAACACCAGCAGTTGTCATTCAGTGCAGGTTTTTGTACTTACTCTATGGTGATTTTTTTACTTAAAAGCAGAAACAGAAGTTGACCTTCCTGACATGTGTTTAATATTCCTCCTGCTTTTACAAATTCTGACATTTTCTTGATAATTGTAAGCTTGAGAGTGTTTGCGGAAGAACTTTCTTTCTTTTTATGTATATTAATTAAATGAAAAGTCTTCATAGGAGTTTGACAAATTGAATTGTGGTTATAAAACGAATTTGCCTTTTTGTTGTTGTTTTGTTTTTCTTTTTTGGCCTAAGGAAGAAAGCTGTGATAAATTCGATGTTTTGCTCTGCTCCAGCTCTTGCTTCAGAGTCGGCACACCTGCATTGAGTTCCGAGTTCTGTCTATAGCCTAGCAGGCTGCCTGTTTAAAATCCCATCGTGAATTTAGTGGACTGATGTGAGAATGAAATAGATATTACTGGGTTTTTGTTGTTTGTTTGTTTTGCTTTTATTACCAAGAGGTGCTTTTTAATAAATGGAATTCTGAAGTTAGGGTGTTACTAATTTGATATATGGTTTCACAGTCCTAGCACATTATCCTTTGACATCTGCCTTTAAGACTTGGCTGAGTGTCACATTAGTCTACCATCACAGATACACAGTGTTATGCATGTGTATAGAAGTATGTGCACCAGCATCAAACATTGTGTATGTGGAAGGGAAGAAGCATGTTCCATTCTAAATGGAGTTGCCAGTCTCATCACTTCAGGTCCTTAAGGGTAGGCGCTAGCAACTTTCCATGTGTGGACATTGTGTTCTGCTGTTTTGTGTTTAATTAGTATATTATTCATGCCTCTCTTCTGCAGTGTCTCATCTCATTGACTGTGAACCTGTATATTAATCAAATGGCTACAGATAATGATCTTTTCTTTTGTGAGGTCTCTTCATTTAATGCACTGCCCAGAAAGAGCCATGTGTAAGAGTTATTCTCTGTATGAGGAACTAACTACATGGAAAAAGACTTCTGTAGACATAATTCTGACTTAAACCCATGACATGAAAAACTTCATCTTGAGAAGAGTGCTGTGTGGAAATCACCAAATATCTCGCAACTTTATTTCATCTGATGTAGATCAACATAGGAAAACTGTCATGAGAAAATGAAAAAGCGTAAACACAGAAGCAACAAGAAATGACTCTTCTTATTTTCTACAGATGGACTTGGGTTAAGGGAATGGGAATAACAGCTTTGGTGCTAAGTTAATCAGAATTGCCAGCATTCACAATGGTATGCTAGCCTGGATGGTCTCTCCTGAAATGCTTACCTAGGAGAGCTGGTATTTGCTTGTGAAGGAAAAGAATGATATTGCAGAAAAGCCCAAGAAATGACCACGTGGTCAGTTTCATGGTGATGGCTACTGTGTACTGTGTAGGTTACCTGAGTCAAGATTGTTCCAGCTCAGAGTGCATGCTTTGTTCATACTCAAGCCTGGCTCACAATGACTTGTGCTTCATTGTCAGGATGCTCGGTAAAGTTCCTCATGCCCCATGAAGCAGGGAAAGAACAGAGTTGCCTCTGACTGTGGGAGAAAGGCATAGTGCCAGGCAGTATCCTGTGGAGGGAGGGAGAGACGGAGGGAACGGTGTCAACTCGTTTACTATGGATAGTTTTTCCTTTGAATTAAATTCTAGAGATTCTTTTTTTTTTAAACTTTGTTATTCCTAAGCCAAATTTAGTTTTTAGGTTTCTTTTTTTCCCCCATAACTTCTTATCTTCCCACCTCAAGCATCTACATTACATTTAGACTTCACATAAAATTTATATGATACATACATGCTCTTGAGGTTGGTGGAAAATATTTTTGGAAGCAAGACCCTTCACACAGTTGGCTCAGGCCATATTAAGGACAAAGGCTTGCCGGGTCCTCCTGGTGCTGGGCATCTCTTTGATAGTCTCTTGTGAAGCTCATGAAACTTTAAAAAGAACGAGCTTTAACAAGTGTGTGACCTTACAGTTTCCTCTGTGAGGCATTATAGTCCCAGTGGGCAGACAGGACAAAGGCCCAGAACTGAAACTTGATCTTAAAATTTACCATGGAAATGAGGTCTTAGGCTCTTCTTTAAATGTGTGTATTTTATCTGTGAGAGACTGACTATAGCAGAAGTGGATTTGAAGAAGACAGACCTTGACCAAAGATGCTGAACTACAATGTTGGGATCCTTGTACTCTGGAACCATGCCATCACTGATGTCATGCTCATGCTAGCTGTCATGCAGGAGGGTGCCATCTGTCTCTGAGCCTTATTAGAGAAGGCAATGCTAGAGGAAGACTGTCAGTCACACAGATGACAGCTTTGGAAACAGCGCACTATGGCTTCTTTGAGAGCTGTTTCCTTTTCTGGTTGTGGACAAGGCTGCCTTAAGACTCTGCTAAACCAACAAACCTTTAGATTCTGGTGTAGCCAGAGCCTCGCCACAGTGGCTAAGGTTGTCATTGATCTTTTTCTCCTTTGTGTGATCATCACAGATGCCATTTCTGTTTTATTGATGATTATATGAGACTTTTAATACATAAATGAACGGGTATTGGTGCCTCTTTATTTTTAAAAATTTGAAGAAAAAGAGCCACCTCATATTCATAGTGTGTATTTTGTGAGTGTGTGAGCATTTGATTGAAAATAAGAAAGTTATTAAGTAAATTTTTTGTTTTACCTTTTCCACAGCAGCTAATGTGTAGGGAGACATTAAGCCCACACCAAATCATGAGGGGATGAGGGTCCCCCCAATCTTCTTGTCTAGGTCACCAATCCCACAGGCTGTGCAGCTCAGATTCCTATGTTTATGCTGTGTTGTTCCCACCTCAGTGCTGTCAGCCTTTGGGACAGTGGCTCTCAAAAGCCAAGAGCTCTTGGTTTATCTGCACAGTACAAGCCGCTGGTAGACTACACTAGCCTCTGGTTTCCCAGCTCAGCCTCTCATACAGTGGACTGACAGTATGAGCTGTCTGTTTAGTCAGCCGACTCAGGTTATCTTCAGGGAAGGTATGGAGGCATGGTTTGTTTTGCTTCATCTCCAGGATGTAAACAGTGAAGACAAACCAAATACTTTTCACCATGAACTATCTGTACTTTGTCTTTGGTAACACTAGAATGTTGTAGTCTTGGGGAACACACAGGGGAAACATGTAGCGAGAATCACATACAAGGCTTAGTGTTTCATAAGCATGCCGGCTGACAGTCGTATGTGGTACTCTAGTGTTTACCATAAACAGGTACAGGCGTCATGAATTTTTCATACTGAATTAAAATTGAGTAGATACCAAAAACAGAGTGGCAAATGTATTTTAATAGCAGTTGAGGCAATTAGTTTTAGGGTGAATTTTTCACTGTTGATTTTACTTTAAGATGTAGCAAGAGAAAGTTTTGTTTTTAAGGCATTTTAAAACTGTAGCAGGCATATGCTTCATTTACTTCCAAAGAGGCAAAAGCAGCTAGACTAGCTTACAGCACATGCTTCGCTCCATGGTATGGGTGGACACCTACACTTTTTCAGTAGCAGTCTTAAACTACTCACAGCCAGGCAGGGGTGGGGTTCTGTAGGATTTAGTGCCTGAACATTTCTTTTGGGAAGAGGCTGGAGTGAATGTACTGGGTATGGGAGGGAAGCAGAAGGAAACAGGACCGTGAGTGAGTGTGCATGTGTGGAAATTCATCATAACCCTTGAAGCTCGCAAGCGACCGCTGTCGGCCGTGCTTCACTCATGACTGCAGTGTGCATGTATCTCTTCGCCATGTTTTCTAACCTTCACTAAGGATTCATCAGATCATCTTGCTCAGATGGCTCAGGATTGTATTCCTTTGGCTTACCCCGTGCTCCTGGGTTCTATGGTGTTTCTATAATTATGAATAGTGTTGCACTGTAATCTATCATATAGAACTATATGTATGGAAATTTTTGATCAGTTTTTTAAGAGATGTATCCTGTTTGCAAAGGCACAATAAAATTGCATCTTCTAGATTATAGGCAATAAAGATAACAATAAACCTTATTTAACAAATCAGACTGATACTCTGCTTATTTGATTTGGTGGGGGAGGGAGGATGTCTAACATATCTAGTAGTTTCAGGGATTTCATTTTAACTTAAAAACTCTGATATATTTAATTTATAAATTTCGGACTGATAAAATAGAGTTTTGGAAAACTATAAGAAATGCTTTGTTAATGTGTGTATTCCTATGTAAAACACATGGCTTCTTTTGTGTATATTTTTTAAAATTAAAGACTTGCACATTTAAAAAGTGTTTTTGTGGATCCCATTTGTGAACTTATCAGGTGACAGAAGGAGGAGAGAGAGGAAGAAGCCACCATCTGCATCTGCTGGTATCTGCATGCACTGGGGGGAAGGGAGGGAGGGATATCTTTTGTCAACATCTTAACACCAGCAATGTGAGAAGAGGTGACTGGGCACCTTGTAGAGTTTGGGTTGTTTCCTGGTTGGTCTTCCCTTCTGCCCATTCTGTGCTCTGTCCAGAGTAGAACAGATTTCTGGGGCTAGGGAATGAGAGGTGGGCGTGGGCACCTCAGCACTGCTGGGCAAGAACAGAGGCTGAATTGTCTAGCCTCAATGAGAAACTAATGCTATCTATACAGAACAAGAGTGTATTTATATTCATTTTGTCTAGTTTTTAAAGAGACAGTGTTACCAAGGAAAAATCTTGTCTCATGAAATAGCCTGAAAAAGCCCCTAGAGGCACCCTGGCTGTTGAGTAGTCTTCCAGTGCAGAGTCTTGATGCCACCATAGTTTTGGATTCTCTTGGTGTCCGTAATAGTTTGTTTTCTGTTGCTGTTATAAACAACATGGCTAAAAGCAGTTTGGCCACAGGCCTGTCTGTTGGAGGTAGTTCCTTGGTTGAGGTTTCTTCACATTGACAAGAACTAACCAGTACAGTATCACTGAGAGAAAGAACCTAATCAGCCATTGGTTGACTTAAAAATTGCTAAATGGGGGTGGTGGTATATGTCTAGGCACTGCGTAAGCAGCTTTTGCCACATTATAACAGCTGAAGGACATGTCTGTCAGAAACACACTTCACTTGGGCCTTCAGGTGTTGATGGTTACTGATGTTGATGAAGTGCTTAGTAGCTCTTCCTTCATTTTCTATCCATTTCCTTTTCTGAACCAACCTTTGGGTTGGGTCAGATTCTACTTGCCTGCATGTATAGACATTGTTGATCATTTAGGAAATGCCCAGTGCTGTTCTAATATAGGGTTAACTCGCTCTCGACTTAGGTGGTTTCTCCCCGCCAGCTCCCATTGAAAGCTAATAATACCTACCAACCACCATGACTAAACACAGGCCATGACAGGAGTGGGGAAAGTGACAGGGCCTGGAGAGATGGCTTGGTGATTAAGAACACTTGCTATTCTTACAGAAGAACAAGCACCGTTACTGTAGTTCCAGAGGATCTGATGCCTTCTGGCCTGTAGGCACCAGGCATGCATGTAGGCAGAGCACTCAGATAACTTTTTAAAAATTTATTTATTACTATACATAAGTACACTGTAACTGACTTCAGATGCACTAGAAGAGGGCATCAGACTGGTGGTTGTGAGCGACTATGCGGTTGCTGGAATTTGAACTCAGGACCTTTGGAAGAGCAGTTGGTGCTCTTACCCACTGAGCCATCTCGCCAGCCAGAGATATAACTTTTTTTTTTAAAAGATTTATTTATTTATTATATGTAAGTATACTGTAGCTGTCTTCAGATGCACCAGAAGAGGGCATCAGATCTCATTTTGGGTGGTTGTGACCCACCATGTGGTTGCTGGGATTTGAACTCATGACCTTCTGAAGAGCAGTCAGTGCTCTTCCCTGCTGAGCCATCTCACCAGCCCGAGATATAACTTTTTTAAAAGTACCATTTGAGTTCCTAAAAGATCTCCATGCTGAAAAGCCATGAATGGCTATCCTTTTGGTTAGTCTAGTCCATCTCCCTTACAGCTAGCCTTTAGTTGTGACCACCATACATCCCAGGAGTGGGGAAGCTAAGTTATGTACAAAGCTGCTTCTTCATTCTGTGGCCACTGAATGAATCCTTTATGCCCAACACTCATCTCTCCGACTTTGGCTTCCTTCCTATGGCATGTGCTTTGGTGCCTGAGTGTGATAGCATTATCTGGGAAACTGGATCCCTCCCAGGCACGTTCGAAACTAATCAAGTGGTGTAGGTAAGACTGGCCATCTCATTTCTCCTTACGCCAAGGTTTTCTGGTATGCAGGGGTACCCTTAGTTACTTGGGGCTCAGATTCCTAGGAATAACTGCTAAAGGAGAATAAAAGGTTTTTACACACACACACACACACACACACACACGCACGCTTTCTGCATAAGGAAACAAACCTTTTTCTCTCTAGCTTTTAAACTGCGTTGAAGAGAGCTTACATCCTAGGAGGGTTACTGCTTACCTTGGGAAGTGATTAAGGTGGGGAGACCATAGGGACTGGAGAGAGTAGTTGAGAGCGCTTGATGCTCTTCCAGAGGACCTGAGTTCAGTGTACAGCACCCACGTTAGTGGTTACTATCACAGAGGGGAAAAAAGATTTGTGATGGTTTGTATCTCCTCCGCCCAGGGATTGGCATTAGATGGTGTGGCCTTGTGGAAGTTGTCGTGTCGCTGTGGGTGTGGGCTTTAAAACCCTCATCCTAACTGCCTGGAAGCCAGTCTCTCACTAGCAGCCTTCAGATGAAGACATAGGAACTTTCAGCTCTACCTGCATCATGCCTGCCCTGATGCTGCCACGCTCTTGCCTCTGAAGCTAGCCCTAATTAGATGTTTTCCTTTATAAGAGTTCCCTTGGTCATGATGTCTCTTCACAGCAGTAAAACCTTAACTAAGACATCCTTCCTGGAGTAGTTTATACCAAGAGTGGGCCCAAATTTGAATTCTCCACTTCTTTTTTTTCTTTGGTCTGTCTTTTACAAAAGGCTTTGCTTTATCTTTATTGAACAGCATGGGAGAGACATGGTATGGGAAAGGAATGAAGAATCTCTTAATTTTTTTTACTAGAGTTCACAAGGAAAGAAGTTACTTTATGAGCCCTCTTGACCCAGACTATCACTCAGAGTCACAAACATTAATTCTAATAACAGGTTACAGTGAGTGACTTCCAACATGTATGGTGGATTTGATTTTAAGATTGCTTTCAATCTTACTGACTGGTTTCAGCAAATGATTACAACACACACATTTATTCTGGGTCAGGGGCATAGGAAAGTACAGTTTTAAAATTAAACTGTGCATTTAACATAGATTGTAAACTGATTTCATGGATATCGAATGCGTAGCAAGGTTGGCTACATTGTTTCCTTAAAGGCTAGTTAAACTGAAGCAGGGTTGGTCTCCGGCATATCAATAAAGGTTGCAAAGTCTGGTATAAATTCTGTTTCTGAAGGCAAGAGATATTTAAAAAAAAAAAAAAAAAAGTCATTCCCATCTTCAACAACCACCTGTAACTCCAGCTTCAGGGGGAACGCCCACAGGCACTAATACACATAAGTGAAAATAATTCTGGGCAGAAAAGTTCAGTACAAGTTCACTTCATTATCTATTGTCCTGGGAGCGTGGTTGTAGGCCAATAAAGAAGTCTATAAATGTGTATTCCTTCTTTTGAGATAGAGAATAGTACTCCATTTTACAAGTGGGAGCACTTGCTACCAGCAATAAAGCCACTTGCAAGAGAATACACAGTCAAATAATTGAGCCAGGTTTCCCAGCCTCTTTAGCCCTCCTGTTGTTGCCTGGATTCTCTTCTGTGGAGATGATAGGTAAGTGCTAGCTTAGGTTCTCATACTACTGGGAGGATTTGAGCTCCTGCGGAGGGGCAGCTGGTAGAAAAGGGAGCCATCTACTATTGGGCAAGGTTCAAGGAATTTCTAGGCAAGCATTCTACCAACTGAGTTGTTTTCCCAGTAGACTCGAGGCTTTCTAAGGATATAAGCTCTCTTCAAAGCAGTTTAAAAGCTAGGGAAAAAAAAGTTTCTCTGATGTTTCCTTATGCAGAAAGTATGTGTGTGTGTGTGTGTGTATGTAGGTATATAAATATGTGTGTGTACATATATACATACATATATACACACATGTATGTATATATACATGTGTGTATATATGTATGTATGTGTATATATATATATATGTATATGTAACTTTTACTCTCCTATAATTGTTCTCTCTGAGGCTTAGTGCCTCCATCTGCTAACCTAGGCCTATCTAGTCTGTTAAATCTTTCTCTGATTGCCACTTTGTCTGCCACTCAATTAGACATCACTTTCAAACATGGGTGCTCCGTTCTACAAACTAACTTTACTTAAACTTCATTGTTTGGGATTAAAGGTGTATCTGTATTCCAGCTGTCTTAGTCCGGGTTTCTATTCCTGCACAAACATCATGACCAAGAAGCAAGTTGGGGAGGAAAGGGTTTATTGAGCTTACACTTCCACATTGCTGTTGATCACCAGAGGAAGTCAGGACTGGAACTCAGGCAGGTCAGGAAGCAGGAGCTGATGCAGAGGCCATGGAGTGATGTTCCTTGCTGGCTTGCTTCCCCTGGCTTGCTCAGCCTGCTCTCTTATAGGGCCCAAGACCTCCAGCCCAGGGATGGCACCACCCTCAAGGGGCCCTACCCCCTTGATCACTAATTGAGAAAATGCCCCACAGCTGGATCTCATGGAGGCACTTCCCCAACTGAAGCTCCCTTCTGTGATAACTCTAGCTTGTGTCAAGTTGACACACAAAACCAGCCATTACACCAGCCAAAGGAATTAAGGATGTGTGATAAAAGCTAAGTCATACCACAACTAGAAAATAGGTATTGTCAGTAAATAACACAATCTCAGGGTTCACAGTGTGACCAAATATCCTGCAACATTATATATGCATATATATTTAAATCTAGATTCTGTATGTTATCATTAATATAACTAATTGTGATTAATAATGTAATTATAATTAATTTTTGAGTGTATGTACATAGTACAGCTGTGGGAAGGGAAGAGGTTTGTGGGGGGGGTCAGAGGACACCCTTGGGTGTCATTCCTCTTTGGTGCTGCTTTTATTTGTATGGATTTGGTTTAGTTTGGTTTGCTTTGGTTTATAGTGTTGCATTGAGCATTGAAACTTAAAGGTCACTTTTAGACCAGGTTGTCTGGCCAGGGAGTCTTAAGGATCCTTGTCTTTTGTCTCCCCATCACTGGGATTTCAAGGATGCTAGTGATCAAGCACAAGTCCTCTTATTGAGGAAGCTATCTTTCTAGCCTCCAAGATATATGATATATATACTTGCTAGTAGTTCCAGATTGAGGCTGGATTCTAGCCGGCTAAGATTACAGCCTGAAACTTCATGCTCCTTGGGTTCACAAAGGGTACTACAGCCATTGTCCCAGGGGGCTTGTAGAAACAACTTTCAGACTGGCAGGTGGGCCTGAGGTTAGCAGTATGGTAGGCACTGTGGGATACTCCTTGGGCATGTGTGGAACAAGCAGATTGGATGGCTCTGGTCATCTGTGAGCCTAAGCCTAAATTTAAAGCCTGCCCGTAGCATACAGTAGACTGCATGGCCATCAAATCCATCAATTTTTTTGTCCTAGTCAGAGGGCTAGCTCTGATGAATGGTCCTATTTTTAATTCCTAAGTGCTTTTTACCATTTCACTTGTATGTTGCTTAAATCTCTTGTGACAGAATACCCAAGAGAAAAATTTAAGGGAGAAAGGTTTGCTTTAATTATATTTTTATGTATATGGGTGTTTTCTCACACTTACATATATACCTGTGCTACATGTGTATGTTCAGTGCCTGAGGAGGCATCAGATCCCCTGAAACTGGAGTTATGTTTTTGAGCCACTATGTGGGTACTAGAATCAATCCCAGGTCCTCTGGAAGAACAGCCAGTGCTCTTAACCACCGAGCATCCCCCAGTCCAGGGAGAGCAGTCCGTGGGCTTTACTGTATGTTTACTTGACTGCTTCTGGCCTCCTGAAACATGGCTGCAAGAGCCTGTGAGGACAGCTGTTCACTGTATGGTAGAGAGGACGTAGACTAGAGCATCTTACATCATGGACAGGAAGTAGAGAGCATCCACAAAGTAAGATGCAGACCTCAAAGATATGTTCCCAATGACCACTTCCCGTCACAAGGGCAGGATGTTCCACCACCTCGATAGTCTACTCAGATTTTGAATCCATCAATAGAGGGGGAAAGGGCCCTCATGATCTGAGCATCTCTGGTAAAGCCCTCATAGACACTTAGAGGATGGTTTACTGGCCCGGCTGCTCCTGATCCAAACCAGCACAAGTGAGCCTGCTGATTCACACTTGATGGTGTAGCACTGGGGGAACATGTGAGCTCAAGGTCAGACCTTGCTGGTAAGTAAGGTGTTAATTCCTGCCACTCCCCACCCAAAAGTGGAAAGCCCTTACCAAACAAGTACAGAAACAGAAAACAAATTTCCTGTTAGAGGCTTCCAAGTTTAGCCCCTCTCTGCTGTTCAACTTCTGTCTTAGGGTTTCTGTTGCTGTGAAGAGACACCATGAACACAACAGCTCTTATACAGGCAAGCATTTAATTGGGGCTGGGTTACAGTTCAGAGGTTTAGTCCATTGTCATTGTGGTGAGAAGGGTGTTGCCATGTAGGCAGATATGGTGCTGGAGAAGTAGCTGAGAGTTCTACATCTGGTTCTGCAGGCAGCAGGGAGAGCATGAGACATACTAGGCCTGGCTCGAGCTTCTGAGAACTCAGAGACTACCCCCAGTGACACTATTCCTCCACCAGCACCACACCTACTTCAACAAGGTCATACCTCCCAAGAGTAGTACCACTTCTTATAAACCTATGGGTGCCATTTTCATCCAGACTACCACAGCATCCAAGCTGAAAGTTGAAGGGAAAATGTATAGGGCGAGAAAAAAATGTGTGTATGCAAATGGATATACACATATACGCATATATGTATGCATATACACACATATATATGAACTTCATTTATTACAAAAGGAGAAAAAGACATTCCTTAAAAATCCTTTGAGCTTTCAAAATGCTGCATAGAGCCTCTGGGACACTCACATGTGAATCTGGAGGAGCTCCACCTACACTCGAGTGTGCATTGTCTTTTTCTAAGCACTTCTCTTTATGCTAACTCATATACACCTGTGTTAAAATCTCTTAAGAAACTCCAACCGTGCTTCATACTAGCCTGTCTTGAAGGTTTTTTTCAGCAGTGAAGTCAAGAATGCCAACTTCAGGACTAGTAAGACGGTTCACTAAGTAAAGGCACTTGCTGCCACACCTAACAACCCGAGTTCAAGCCATGTGAGCCATAGGGTGGAAGGAAAGGCCAGAAATGCCACAAGCCCTGTAAGTTATCCTCTCAAGTCTACAGTGATACAGTGTACACTCTGACACACACACACACACACACACACAAATGAATAAATGTACCAAAACAGGTCTTTTGTTTGTTTGTTTTGCAGACAGGGCCTCTGTATAGCCCTGACTGTCTTAAAATTCACTCTACAGACCAGGCTGGCCTTAAACTCTGCCTCCTGAGTGCTAAGACTGAAGTCATGATACCAAGAGGCCCGGTAGTAGAAGACCAGTTTGGTGGTGGTGGTTGCTGGTGAATTTCTGTTTTGACCCAGTCCTGAGTATGTGAGTGTTCTTACTCTGTAATGAACACTTGGCACTTGTATGCCTCCTACCCTGGTATGCATATTTTATCTCAACAAGAATGTGAAGATTTTGTGATTGCTGGTGGGAGAATTGATCAACAGGAGAGTTGATTAATCCATTTTGACCAATGTGATAATGGTCCAGGGTAAAGGAGAAAGACCTGGTAATTTTACTTTCAGGTACATACCCTAAAGAAAGACATGTCGGGAGTGGGCAATGTAGCACAGTTGGTAGAATGCTTGTATGGTTTATACCTGTAGTGTCGTGGATTTGGTTTAATGCTTGTATTATGTTATTTGGGTTCCCAAAATTGCATGAGAATCACATGTGTAAGGCACTGAGGGTCTCTGCGCCTAGTTGGTTTTGATTGTTATATAAAGTTGCCAGTGGCCAATAGCTGGGCAGAGAGAGAGATAGAGGTGGGACTTTAGGATTCAAGGGCAAGAGGACCAGGGAGAAAAGAAGAAGAAGGATGCCATGTCAGGAAGGGAATAAGATCTAGGCTTGAGGGCCGCAGAATAGAGAACATGCTATCACGTAAGAGCGGAGAAGTGCCTCCCCACATTGGGTCTAGGATAGCAAAGATGGAATACAGATTTTAAGTAAGCAATAACTCCGGAGTAACGGAAGGGAGGTGTTAGCAATGTGAAGTTTGGGAGTGGGCCAGCCATTGGAGCTGATTAAAGCATGTTAAATATAAAACTCTGTGTGTGTGTGTGTGTGTGTGTGTGTGTGTGTGTGTGTGTGTGTGTGTGGGTGTGTGCCCGCGCACACACCTTTCATTCAGAAATCCAGAACACTAGAGCAGGTAGTGAGGAACTCAAGCTGCCACCACCAGGAATATTTGAGAGGCTAATCGCCTACAGCACCATGCAGCAGCACATAAACAGGGCATAGCGGCACACGCCTGAAGCCCAGCACTCAGAGGTGGTGGCAGAGAGCTCAGATATTCAAGGTCATCTTTGGCTACACAGGGAACTCAAGTCTAGCCTGTACATGAGACCCTTCCTGGAACAACAACAAAAACAAATGAACAACAACAACAAAAAACCCAGGAGATTTGTGCAAAGTTTAGTAGTGTAAAAGTAGAGGGAAATTTGAAACAATTTAATTCTAAATGGGTACAACCAAACTATGAAGTGCTATTTAACCATTAAATGATATTATAAATGTTTATTTGCTAAATCTGCTTACAAAAACATATATGTACATAGGAAATAATCAGGTAACAATAGATTGAGGATCATGGGTAACTCTTAGTTCCTTCAGGTTCCTTCTTATTGCATAGTATTTGTTGCTTATATGGGACTGTGAGAGGAACTTCGCTCTGGAGCAGCAGTTTTGACAGTCAGCGTCTTCCCTCACATCTGTTCTACCTCATCACATCTGCCTTCCAGGGGGATGCTAAGGAATGTTCTCCAAGGATTCTATGTTTATAAAGAATAAAACATGCTGATGATCCCAGGAGCACATCCAAGTCTAATGTTTGGAAATGGGAGAGGGCCTGCCTACAGCTTCTCTGATGTTTGAATCGTATCTGTCAAACCTCATCCTCTGCTGTACAAGAGTCGAGAGGATCATAGTTCTACAGGAATTTTGCAGTGGTGGTTTGAAGAGCTTTAATTGGGTTCTACTACAGTCGTCAGTGACAGAGGAGGCTGTTATCCAGATTCACCATACCCCTCCACTAGACTGCCAGCAATTTTCCAGTTCCTTACAAGGAGCTCTGATGTCCAGGTGTACTGCTAAAGGCAGTTCTCCTGTCTTTGATTTGTTACATCTGATGCTCACAGCCAGAGCTGAGCAGATCACAGGTTCATACCACTTGCTCTCTTGTGGTTTGAGGCACAAGCATGCCACTAAAGACACATACCTAAACAGAGAGCTCAGGGGGTGGGGGTGAGATCCCTGCACCGGCCAGTGAGGGTTCTTCCAGCTTGGGTTCTCTCTGGGTCTGCTTCTCCTGCTTCTTCTATACGATGGGCAGACAAGAGATTTATATCAAGTGGGTGCTGAGGCCACCAGCTACACGGACTCTGAAACTAGAACTAGCTCTGCTGTTACAGTCTGCTCTTTATGCCATTGTACGCATACAAATATGTTTTGTGTCAAAGAGAATTCATAAAGAAAAAGGAACTGCCCCCATCCCACCCCCACTAAAACAATACAGAGGACATTATAGAAGACAGTAGGAAACTCTGAAAAGGGAGGGCCTGGTCTCTTGCAAGAAGAGATCTCTGAAGTCACGTAGTAGTTGTGGTTTCCTGGAGGTGTCATTTTACACGAATTTCTCTGAAGGTCTGGGCTTGCCTCCCTCTCTGACCAGAGGCCTGAAAGAGACACAGGAGACCATCATTGTGGCAAGAACCTCTTTAAAGTAGTTACCAACACACACACACACACACACACACACACAGTTTTTGATGGCTCTGAGAACTTGTCCCTAGGCATTAATGAATGAATTACCTCATCCCATCCACCCTTTCCTTTAGTCCTTAAGACACCCCAAGAGGGGTCTGCACTGCTCAGGAGAGGTTAAAGACCCTGCTTCAGGCCACACAACTCTCAGGCAGCTGAAATTGCACCTGAGCCCAGTTAGGCTTCCTGGAGTCCCAGGAAGGTGAGATTAGAAGTTGATTGTTTTAAGTCACTAGGTGGCCTGATTCTTATCCTGGGAGTCCAAAATTGAGAATCCAGAAGGGTGCGATGTGTACCCTCAGCCAAGCACAGGGCTGAGCTTGATGTCACACTGAAAGTGGATGCTATTTCCAAGACTTGCTAAGAGACCTGAGTGGCTTCTGTAGAAACCCTTGGCCTTTCCGCTGAGACTTAGACCTGTGACTGCCTAGGGAGCTAATTTGCATAACTCTGGGGTTTAGGTCAAGAACTGGCTTTTTTATTTTACATTTCAAAACGAGAGTATTCAGAAAAAGTAAACATAAGTGATTGTCTTGCAAAAGCAACCAAGCTCACTCCAGATCCTGAAAATACTGAACACCCTTCCCAGGCATTTGTCTTTCTGCTCGCAGCAAGTCCCCTGCAACTCAATCAGTCCCGCTGCTCTCCTGCTGAGCCCTTCTGTGGTCCTTCCTTTTCTCAGGAATGAATTCCAGTCCCTCATCAGCTTTCTGCTTCCCCTTGTTCGGGGACTGGCTGACTCCTGGTCCCCTGCCACCAGGTCTTCACTGGCATGACCTCTCTCTCTGGGAAAGATTCCCAAACCACCAGCCATGCCACCCACAGGGACCACCGCTGCCCAGGTGAGCAGACCTACAGTTCAGAGACTTTACTCACCTGGGACATTTGCAAACACGCTTTCGGTTCCCTAGACAAGGAAGAAGGGAGAATGAATACCCTCTTGCAGTCTCCAGATCTTTGAGGCTCAGAGCTCTTTAGACTTGGAGTGAACACTACTCTTCAAGTTTCAATTAAAAATAAAACATTTTAGCCAAGCTGTGGTCACCTACGTCCTTTTGTTTGTTTGTTTGTTTTTCGAGACAGGGTTTCTCTGTATAGCCCTGGCTGTCCTGGACTCACTCTGTAGACCAGGCTGGCCTCGAACTCAGAAATCCTCCTGCCCTGCCTCTGCCTCCCAAGTGCTGGAATTAAAGGCGTGCACCACCACTGCTCAGCTCACGCATGTCTTTAATCCCATCACTTGGGAGGCAGAGGCCGGTGGATATCTGTGAGTTCGAAGGCAGCCTGGTCTACAGAGCCAGCTCCAGGACAGCCAGGGCTACACAGAGAAATCTGTCTTAGTAAATAAATAAATAAATAAATAAATACACACATACATACATACATAAAATAAAACATTTTAAATTTGGTTTGGTGGCCTATGCCTGTAGTCCAAGCGCTCCCAGATGGAGGTAGGCAGAGGGATCAGATCAGAGGTTTGGGGTTATCCTAGGCTACCTAACTAGTTTTAGGATAGGCTAGAGAACATGAGATGAAACCCTTTCTTGGGGAGGAAGAGGCGTTGTAAGTGCAGATGCGAGTGGATCTGGGAATCTGTAGACCTGGCTGGTGTAATCCCCTGTATAGACTCGGAGGAATGAATGGTTTGTGAGGAGGGACCGAGGGCAACTCTCAAGCCAGCCATGGTTTTAACTCAGCCTTCTTGGACCCGGGTCTCAGGGCTAAGGCCCCCCTCCCTAGTGTGCTTAAATTATCCTGGCTGTGCAAGCTGCTGATTTAGCTGCTCATGGGGGTCCTGAAATAGGATGCTGTTCCAAAAAGTTCCCAGAGGGTGGAAAGAGCAGCGGGGTAGCCTACCTGTCTCCGGCCTTCAACAAAGAACCCGCTGCATTGGTCCTACAGGTCTGCAGGAGCGCTCCCCCCATCCCCCAGCCCCCAACCTAAACTTAATCTCCCAGAAGGGCTGTCTAAAGCGAGCACAAAGCACAGACTCATCCCGGAGCACAAAGCAGTCGCTTCCAGGAGGACATTCCTCAGAACTTACTGTGGCAGCAGATGAGAGTGGTGACCAGGGACAGCAGAAGGACCCCGCAGATTCCTGCCAAGGGTGCCCAGATGTAAATATCGCAGGCGAAGTCAAATCCGGTCCTCTCCACTGACAAGAGCCGAATGAATGGGATTTAGAAACCTGCTGGGACAGCCCCCAACCCGCCCCCAGCACTTCTTCCAGTCCAGGGCTCCCTCCAAGATCAGGATTTTCCTTGGCAAGTAACCCACTCCCCGACCCCCATCCCACCTCCACCCCCAGGCTATCTGCCTACCCCAAACGCGGACCATGAGGCCACCTAACCTGAGCCACTCGCCCCGGGCCAGCAAGCTTCTGGTCTTAGGGGTCGGGATGTCCCGTTAGGGGTCACTGATGTGGGAGCTCGCGGCACTGGCTTGGTAGTTGTAGCGATCACTGCAAAAGCAACAGGGTGCCTGCGGGTCAGGCTGGAGTTGTGGATGCACCAGCCCCTTTCCGCTTAGTCTTTACCCAAGAAGGAACCTTTTCCTGCCTTTTAACTAGAGGAAGAAGGGACCCCCTGGATACGTACTGGGCTACTCCGCTGCTCGCACACGCGGAGCCAAGTGTGATTTGGAGCCAATGTGCCCAGACTAGATTCAGCAGCTAAGCGGCTACGGCCCTCCACCAACCCAAAGCTGGAGTCAATACTAGGATTCTATCCTGGAGCCAACAGGGGCAGGATCACACACGCATCTAGACTCCATCCCAGATCCACGGCGTTAAAAGTCACTTCCAATCCCACCCAGCACCTCAGCCTCAGTTTTCTGGTCTGTGAAATAGGGACAGTGTAGAAGTAGCTTCCAAGGAGCCCCAAGAGATTTAAGAAGAGGGAATCTGTGTGTGAAACATGTTCAGATGTGACCCCTAAAACCCAGGGGAAGGGACCTCCACTCCCAAACCTTTCTGAAAGACCGGCACGAGAGGACTGAAGTGCATCGCCGAGTTGCTGGTGACTGAACAGAAATAGTAGCCTTGGTTTTCCTTGCTGAACTTGTTCAGGGTGAGGGTGTACTTGCTCTGGTCCTTGACCTTCTGAGCAGAGAACAGTTTCTCATCCAGCTTCTCGTTCAGCTTGGTCCGGGTTGAGGATATGTAGACAACGAAGGTGGGCTGGGGGAGTTCGGAGCTGGAGCTCTGGAAGAGCCAAGAGCATCCTTGCGAAGTGGACCACATCACTTCGCATGTCAGCACCACCTTCTGGCCAAGTTCGGCGTCCATTTTCTTTGGCGACATTAGGAACTGTCCCGAACTGACATCTGCAGGTGCCAGGTTAGGAGGCTGAGTCGGGAGTCCCTGAACCCTTGATGTGCTCCAGCCCCTGTCCTCCCCGGGATCATCAACTCACCCAGCAGTAACAGGTTCAGCGACAGAAAGCAGGTCCACCGTGAGGCCATGGTGTGCTCCCCACCAGTACCTTAGGTCAAGCTAGGGCTGTAGGGGAGGGGCCCGGGAACAGGGCGGGGTGGGGTGCGGGAGGTGTGAAGGGTGAGGAAACTACTCCCTTAGCCGGCTGCAGACCGACCGAGCTGATTTCCTATTTGAGGATATGACGTCACCCAAAGTCCCCACCAAAAGTGTTAGCCTCCTTTTCTCACTTACCACCTTCTAGGGGCCTGGGAACTTAGAGGAAACGGAGAGGGAGAGGGGGAGGGGGAGGGGAGGGGGAGGGAGAGGGAGAGGGAGAGGGAGAGGGATGAATGAGAATGCAGTCTTCACAGGGCCGAGGTCCTCTCCTCCTATTGATGATCGAATTTGCAATCCTCTACTATACACATGCTGCCAGAACAATCAGACCCCACCAAATGCAGTCCTTGGTTGGTGGTTGAGACCCTGGGAGCTCTGAGGGTACTTGCCCCAGTGTAGGGGAATGCCAGGGCCAATAAGTGGGAGAGGGTGGGGTGGCAGGCATGGGGAGGGGGGAGGCAACAGGGGTTTGTTCTTGTTGTTTTTGTTTGTTTGTTTGTTTGTTTGTTTTTTGGAGGGGAAACTGGGAAAGGAGAAATTTACATGTAAATAAAGAAAATATCTAAAAAAATTCTGCTTAAATGCAAAAAAAAATTTTAATGTTTCACATTCAGATGTGTATGTTAAAACATACATCTCAACTTTGTATGATAAAATGAAGATTCATTTATTTGCATTTATGAACATCCATGTCAATATATATTCACAATGAAATAAACATGTTCCATATAAATAAAAAATTAAAATGTCCAATATCTTTAAAAAAGAGAGAGAGAGAATGCAGCCTTGCAGAGCAGGTGGGGGGAGTTAGAGAAAACGCTTGGAAAGAGGCACTTGGAAATTGTTCTTCTGCAAGAATGGCTGAAAGAAGAAGGAGACAGGTTAAATCTCAATAAAGTAATATGAGAGTGATAGGACATGAAGGGAGAGGAATGTCCTTTTTCTTTTTCTTGTAGACAGGGTCTTGGGTAGCCCAAGCTTGCCTCACACTCACTTCACAGCAAAGGCTGGCCTTGAATTCTAGACCCTCCTGCCCTTCCACTTCTTTTGCTGGCAATAGAGTCTTTTTGTCTTTTTGCTTGTCTGGAGGTTGAGTGGAAAGAGAATTTACAGCAATTCCAGCAGAGCAGACCAGACGCTAACCAGAAGGGCCTTGCTCCTCCCATTAAGGGGACTTGCAAGGGGGCAGTTCAACGGGAACCTTGAGTGGCACTCTTAGCTGCTGACAATATCCTTCCCTGGCCTCCCACTCAGGGGCAAAACTCATTACCCAGTCTCATCCCTTCTTAGAACGATGGCAACAGTCTCCACACCAAATTCTCTCCAATTGGATGATCCAGCTACATACTTTGACCATCATTCTTATCCAGGGGATCTGACAGCATCACTCCATGACAGCTATGAAAACAACTCCCTGACTTGGTTGGATGCTGGCTCCACTCAAGCCACTGTCCCCGGCTTTGCTATGTGCCTGCAGCCAGTGCCTCATAGACATGTTTCCCTTGTTGCTTACTGACTCCTGCCTCTCCAAGTTCTTGCTTCTCTCTGCCTGGCAAATGCTGGGCCCCTGCCATCTGACTTGGGCCTTTGACTTTCTCTGTTGCTTGTATGCATGAGTGTGTCCTGGGTGAATCTTAGGTGCAGGCATTTACTCTTCTTTCCTTCATTCCTTCTTGCCCACTACCGTCCTGAAAGCTGCCAGTCTCGGGATGTGCTTTCCTCTTTATTGCCCACAGCTTGCACTTAGTGGGTCATTCCACTTAGAATCCCATACAGGGTGCACCCCACACACTACTGCTAGTTGGAGGCAGGTTGCCTGGCACTCTCTACCCTACATCTGAGTTCTGCCCAGTGGCAATCTGTTTGCCATAACCTCCGAAGTGCTGGTAAGGCCACCATGCCCACTTTAGAGAAACAAATGGTGTTGGATGGTGTGTGTTGTTGATGTTACATTCTAACCTGTGCTTACTGAACTGCACCCCTCTGAATAGGTTTGCCTTTGTCATTGTTTACGTTTGATGACAAGATCTCAACTCTAACCTAGGCTGTCCTGGAACTTACAATGTAGTTCAAGCAGGCCCTGGAACTTACGATGTAGTTCAAGCAGGCCCTGGGTGCATGGTAATCCAATTGCATCAGTCTCCAGGGTGCTAGGATTACAAGCTTGAGCCACCAGGCTCCATATGGCTGATATATACAAACAAGTACTGGGTGGGCTTTTAGAAACTGCTTGGTCTCGGTGCTCCCTACTCTAAGAATACCCAAATGCTGACTCTAACGTTTTATGTTTAGAGTTGTTTTAAGTATAATTTTAATGTAGTTTATTATTATTTTGTGTGAATGTGTGTGATGTGTATGTCTGGGAGGGAACATGCTTGCCACGGTGTGAGTGTGGAAATCAGAGGACAGCTCTGTGGAGTCAGTTCTCTTCTCCTACCTTTACATGGCTTCTGGGGATGGGACTTAGGTCAACAGCCTTTCATGGTCAGCTCAGTACTTACTGTGGCTTCTAAAGTGGCTTCTTAAATTACAAGAGTAATATATTCCTGAAAAAAAAAAGTTACATAAGGAGCTGGAGAGATAGCTCAGTGGGTAAAGTATTTGCTACACATGAAGTCCCGGGTTCAAATCCCTAGCACCCATTGCCAGGAGGAAGAGACAGGGGATGCCTGAAGCAAGCTGACTAGCTAGACTAGCAGAATCAGCAAACTATGGGTTCAATTGAGAGAACCTGTCTCAGTATATAAAGTAGAGAACAATGAAATATATCTACTTTGGGCCTCCATACTCTTGAATGTGTGCACCTGCAACTCTACACTTATGCACCCCCACAGAAACACACATGCATACATATAAACAACTATAAATTTTAAAATTTTTAAATGAATAAGTACAGAGAAAGCCCTCTCTCTCATCTCTCCTCATTGCCCTCAGCTCTTCAGGGAAAACCATGGTAACAGTTGGCTGTATCTTTTAGATGTTATCTGGGTACAGATGTTTGTCATTTCAAGTCTTTTGTTACAGAGGTAGTGCTACAAAATCTATTTTCAATTTTCTTACTTGATAAAAGAAGAAAAAAATTTCACACTAGCAGTTGGAGACCCACTTCATTCCTTTACAGGGTGCCTTTCACATAGCTGTTTAGTTTATTTCCATCTGTTAGTAGGCCTTTAAGCTGGTTCCCATTTTAAATAATTACTATACCACCAAGGCTGTGGTATGAAAAGATACATTATTCCCCCGATACATCGTATCACTGGATTCATAAAGTACACATAACACTTTCAATTTTCAAAAGATACATTTATTTATTTAGTGTGTATATACACTAATGTGCTTCAGCACTACAGGTCAAAGGACAAGTTATGGGGATCAGTTTCCTTCTTCTACTATGTGGATCCCAGGGGTTGAAGTCAAGGTGTCAGCAAGTCGCTTTACCCTTGTAACTATCTCACTTGTACTTCACATAAGGCTTTCAAGTGGAAGACGAGCCAGTCAAAGAAGGGAAAACCTTTGTAATGATCAGCAAGTATATATGGATGCCTGTGTCTGTAAGTGTATGGATAGTGTGTGTGTATGTGTATAGTATGTATGTATGCATGGATGTGTATGCACACATACTGTATATGTGTGTGTAGTGTGTGTATATATTTGTGGGAATATGGTGTGTATGTGTGTATGTGCTGTATGTCTGTGCATCTGTGTGTGTGTGTGTCTGTGTGTGCCTGTGCCTGTGCGTGTGCGTATGTGTGCTGTGTGTGGTGTATGTAGCTGGCTGGCTAGAAAGACACAGTGCTCTCTTACATGAATGAGGACAATAAGGAAGCAGGTAGGTTTAGGTCACCCACACAGCCAATCTTATTTTACATGACAATTTCCCATTTTACCTAGTCACTGCTCCTCCTACAGGAGAATGTTCATAGGATCCTGCTGGCCAAAATGTACAGTCAGGAGAACATGAAAGAAGATGGAAAGACACAAAAATATGCCTTTTCAGATGAGGGCTACAGTCTACCTTCATTTATGTGGATCTTCAGAACCAGGTCCCCAAGTATGATGATGGGTGGATTTAGGGTGAAAATGGCCATTCCATTTCAATCTCCATGAAGTGAACTATAGGTAGCGTAGGGGTCTTCAAGTCTTGCAGCTAAGAAAGCTTAGCCATGGAGTGTCATTCTCCTTTGTACAGAGCATCACGGGAGGTGAGGGGAATGCCAAAGCAACATGTCAAATCCCCCAAAGAGGTTCTGTGACCCCAATAATATTTTTCACAGAAGCCGGTGGGTTCTCAATGTTAACCACAACGACATCCGCCCTGAAGCAGGCAGCAGAGCTGATGTGACTGCACATGTTCTGAGATGCTTGCTTTCTGTAGCCCAGGTGTGCAGGCTGGGGTTGTGTCTATCCATCATAGCAACTGATCTCCCGCACCCATCCTGTGATATTCACATGGGGTGATTCGAAGAAAGGGCTGGCACAAAGAACAATGTCTTTTGTCACACAAGTGTCTCTTCCCTGTTTTAAAGGGCAAATTCTCACTATGTAGCCCTGGCTTGCCTGGAACTCCCTTGCTATGTAAAAAAGGCTAGCCTCAAATTCTCAGAGATCTAGCTGCCTCTGTCTCAACAGTGTTGAGATTAAAGATATGCACCACCATAGCTGGCCCTTTCTTTCTTAAGATGTGATAGAATAGATAGCAGTGGCCCCTTGAGCTGGTCTGAATGAGAATGATCCCATCGGCTCTTTGTTTGAATACTTGGTCACCTGTTGGTGGAACTGTTTGACAAGGATTAAGGGGTGTGGTTTTCTGTTGGTGGAAGTGTTTGACAAGGATTAAGGGGTATGGTTTTCTGTTGGTGGAAGTGTTTGACAAGGATTAAGAGGTGTGGTTTTATGTTGGAGAAGGTGTGTCACTTCAGGAAGGCTTTGAAGTTACAAAAGATTTCCCAGTGTGTCTTTTCCCTACTTCCTCTTTGTGGATCAGAATGTGAGCTCTCAGTTACTGCCCCAGTGTCATGCCTGCCTGCCCATCACTACGCTTCCCATCATGATGACAATGAACAAAAACAAAAACAACCAAACAAAAAAGAACATGGAGGAAGGAAGCTTTCGCTTTTTGCTTGCTGGCCCTCACTCTCACTGACAAGTTCTTCTATTCTGTACCTTCACTGGTATTAAAACCTACTTATTCAGGATTCCAACATGGTCTGAAAACTCAGCACCCTCTAGGTCCTCCCTGGGACTCCAGCCCCAGATTGGGACTGCTGAGACTCCAGTCTCATAGACTGAACAACTACCAGATCCTTGGCCTTTCTGTCAGGAGACAGCCATTGTTGAGCTGCTCAGACCATGGGCTATAAGCCACGCTAACATAACATATTCTTGTGTGTGTGTGTGTGTACTTTAATTCTAACAATTGTTCTTTTAGAGACCCCTGGTTAATCCCTAATACACTGAGTCACATAGTGGTTCTATTTCGAGCCTTTTGAGGGGTCTTCTAACTGATTTTTTTTTTTTTTTTTTTTTTTTTTTTTTTTTTTTTTTTTTTTGCTTTTTTTGAGACAGGGTTTCTCTGTGTAGCCCTGGCTGCCCTGAAACTCACTCTGTAGACCAGGCTGGCCTTGAACTCAGAAATCCACCTGCCTCTGCCTCCCAAGTCCTGGTATTAAAGGTGTGCGCCACCACTGCCCGGCTCCCTTCTAACTGATTTTTACAGTAGCTGCTTCGGTTAGGAACCAACAGAACATGAAGGTTCCCCTCTCCCCACATCCTTGGTAGCATTTGTTTTCATTCTAACTGTGATGAGAGAAAATCTCAAAGTAATTTTAAGTTATATTCCCCTGATGGCTAAAAATATCTTTTGGCCATTTATATTTCTCCTTTTGAGAACTCTGTTCAGTTTTATGAACTCAGAGTAGCTGTGGTTGCCTACCCAAGATGTAAAGAGGATCAAGCCAGTCAACAATCGAGCATAATGGGAGAGGGCCACTTGCTTGAGGCCTCACAACTATTGTAGGTGTTGTTGGCAATTGATGGCTACCAGAAGAGGGAAGTGTGGTCCCTGGTAGGTTGGCCATGCTCCAATGGATGACAGCCCTACACCCAAGTGCATATGGGCAGCGTTTATCAGACTTGATGGGTTATTAAAAAAGGAGGGTGAGTTCATGAAGTTGAGAAAGGGGGATGGAAGATCTCGGAGGAGTTGGAGGGTAAGAGTGGTGGTGACAACATCAAAATAACATTGTTTACGTGTATGAATTCCTCAAAGAATAAACATATCTAGCAAAGACTCAGAAGGTAGCTCAGTGGTAGAGTGCTCACTTAGCACATGTGAGATCCTAAGTTCGATCCTTGCACTATACCCAAATATTTCATGCATGAATACATTCATATGCATATATGTACATGCATACATACACTTACATATACATGCGTGTATGCATATATATGCATGCATATATATATACACACATACATATTTTCATGCATATACACATGAATGCATTCATACATACAGAGAAATATATACATAATAAAAAGAACAATCTCGGTTCCTTCATTTTTATTCCCCTCCCCCCAGAACCCCCAAGTTTAACTAGATTGCTTTTGGATCAAGCCTGGGCCTTTGTAATGGTTTCTAAAATGATCAACTTACCTTTATTTATTTTGATCTCTCCCAGTGAAAATCTTATCCTGTTAGCTCAGTACATGGGACCAAAAGGGTTTCCCATGAAAGCCTATGAGAATGTTGGCTGGTCCTATATGCTGCCTATGAGGCCTTGCAATACCCATCCCATGGCCCCATCTCTGCTCTTTCCTATTTGACATCTTCACTTCTCCTAGGGTTGGTATCTATTCTTCAAAGGATACTCTGTCCACTTCTGCCTCCCTGCCACTGAATGTACTATTCTCTGCTTGCAAACTCTTCTTCAAGACTCAGCTCAAGCAGTGTATTGTGGTGCACACTTATAATTATAGCACATTAAAGCAGAGGCAGGAGAATCAGGAATTCAAAGTCATCCTCAGCTACTAGCAAATTCAAGGCCAGCTTGGACTATATAACAGTCCATCTCAACGAAACAAGACAAAATAAAACAAACACTGAATCGGTGAGGCAGTTTTCCTGATGGAATTATGCTTTCCCACTATTCCCAATCCCACACTCTAGAGACCGTGCATATACCTCTCTGTCTTCTCTGGACTTTGAGCATATCTGGACTTCCCTACCAGATCCATAGCTCCTTAAAGAAGAGACCTGATTGTGTTCATGTTTATACTGAGTGCCATAGCTGGTCTTCAAGAAATATTTATTCAGGGGCTGAAGGTGAAATGACTAAGGCTCTAAGATGCTTGCTACCAAGCCTGATGACCTGAGTTTGATCCCTTGGACTCTTGCGTTATTCTCTAACAACATGCTATTTACATACATGCCATGTGCAGAAGCACCAGGAAAGCCTGGTGACTTGAATTTGACCTGGAGTTCAATATTGAAGGAGAGAAATGGTTCCTAGAAGTTGTCCTGTTGACCTCCACATGTGCAGTATGGCAAATGTGTGCACATCACACAATGCAATAAATAAGTAAACAAGACTAAGTGAATTTTGAAGATAGACCACTATTGTGCCTGCTATTTTTTTTAAAGATTTATTTATTTACTTTATTTATTTATTTATTATGTGTATGAGTACATCGTAGCTGTACAGCTGACTGTGAGCCATCATGTGGCTGCTGGGAATTGAACTCAGGACGGCCTGCTCGCTCCGGCCCTGCTCGCTCTGGTGTAATTCACTGTAGCTGTCTTCAGGCGCACCAGAAGAGGGCGTCAGATCTCATTACGGGTGGTTTTGAGCCACTATGTGGTTGCTGGGATCTGAACTCAGGACCTTCGGAAGAGCAGTCAGTGCTCTTACCCACTAAGCCATCTTGCCAGTTCCTGTGCCTGCTATATGGCAAAAACAAAATAATTGGCAAAAGTCAAATGACCAGTGACTTGTAACAAAGCAACTGTTTATGTGACAGACTAAGGTTTTCAGTGCTTACACCACCATGACAAGCAAACAAAAGGAAAATCATAGACGCTAAATTTTGTCTCATTGTAGAAATATATATTTCTACATATATGATATTTTATATATTTCTACATAAATATGTAGAAATACACCTATTGGGCCCTACCGATTTCATCAAGAGCTGAACACTCCCCCATTTACTTTTTTTCCCCCTATTTACTTTTAAGATAGAGGTTTTTACTGTGAGATGATTATGTATTGACATTCAGTTATAAGGAGCAACACAAGAGAGACCCGTGCCCCTCCTCCACTCTCCCTAACATCGTCATCCTAAGTAACTCTAATGTGATGTTATAGGTTACCTTGCTTTAAAATTTTATTGGCTGGGTGTGGTGGGTTACATCTTTAATCTCAGCATTAGGGAGGCAGAGGCAGGTGGATTTTGGTGAATTTGAAGCTAGTCAGGGCTACTCAATGAGACCCTGTCTCAGAAAATAGGAGGCAGGGAGAAGGCTCAGATGTTAAAAGCACTTGTTCTTCTAGAGGACCAAGTTTGCTTCCCAACACTCATGTAGGGGAGATTCATAGTGCTTGTGGCTCCAGGATATTCGTTGCTCCCTTCTGGACTCCTTAGGGATGATCATGGATGACAAAGGTTCACAATGGGCACACATGTACATATAAAATAAAATAAATCTTAATAAGTCAAATGTATTGATTTCTGAGTTAGCATGCAAAGCCATGGGTTTTACTATGGTGTTTTCATATTTATTTGTCATCATTCTTTATTCTATCCCTCCATCACCACCCTCTCCCATCTGCCCTGCTACCTCTCACTGGACCCTTCCTCTCTCCAAACAGTGCCCTTTCTTCTCTTCAGTCACATCCATTCTGTTGCTCTCTCCAGTATTCTCTAAAGGAACAGAACCAACGGGATAACATAGATAAAGCAATTATGGCAACAAAACCACTCCTGAGAGCCTAGTACCTACTTAGATCTGAGGCTAGGTACTTCAACAGTCTGAGTAGTCCCACCAATGGCTGTCCCTCCCTGGGGTTGGGGGAGACAACCCATACTCTGCAAGGCTGGGTGCCTCAGTAGTCCCAATCTGGTGCCAGGAGCTGGGAAATTCTTGGAGAGCTGCTGGTCCCCAGTCCAGGATGAGACCTTGGAACTAGCAGCCACCATGGCAGCAGAGCCAATCAACTAAGGTGGGAGAAGGGTGAGATGACCTTCCACTGACAACCTCTTTAATCTGGGCTGGTATCTGAGTGTTCCAGCAATTGAGGTGTGTCTTCCCACATCAATCATGGCCACACAGACTCTTTTTTAGGGCAACCTTAAAACATTCAATTGAACACTAAAACCAGCTACAGTAATTCACTCCTGTATTCAATCAACTTGACACACAAATACATCACCTAAAAAACAAAACATAACTCTGGTTGGAGAGATGGTTCATAGGTTATGAACATACATTGTTCTTACAGAGGACCTGAGTTCAATTCTCAGTACCCACATTAGGCATTCACAACTGCTTATAATTCAAGCTCCAGGAGATGCCTCTAAACTCAGGCACATGCACATATACACTTAAAAATAATAAAAGTGTTTAAAAGCCCATAACCTTATACCCCACCTCTAAGATAGCTTGCTTTCTCTTGGCACCTTCTACTTTCATACATCACACATACACATCTACCTGGTGGAACTTGTCTGGGTCTGACTTACTTCACTGATATAATTATTGCAGAAGGTTATTTTTTTTAAGCCATCATGAACCATGTAATTAACTCTTTTTAACAGCCAGATTAAAGACTTGTAGAGGGTTAGAGAGATGGCTCAGCAGTTAAGAGCACTGACTGCTCTTCCAGAGGTCCTGAGTTCAATTCCCCAGCAACCACATGATGGCTCACAACCATCTGTAATGGGGTCTGATGCCCTCTTCTGGTGTGTCTGA
>NW_022196903.1:64954217-65008621 GCF_008632895.1 Mastomys coucha | reverse complement strand
TATCTGAAGACAGCTACAGTGTACTCATTTATAGTAATAATAATAAATAAATCTTAAAAAAAAAAGACTTGTAGACATGAAGTGAAATGGTTGATTTTAATGATGTATGTTATTTAACTGACGAGATAGAGGAACTGATATAACTTGGACCCATTTCCTCTATATCCTCACATTATTCTTTTAACACCAGAGATATGAGATACTTCAGGCAGGTATGTAGGTATCAGCCAGTTTCTGTGGAGGTATTGTGGTTTGAATATGAAATGCTCTCCACAAGCTCATTGGTTTGAACACTTGGTCCCTAGCTAGTGGTGCCTCCTCTGTGAAGGTTGTAGAGCCTTTAAGAGGTGGAGCCTTACTGAACAGAAGTGGGGCACTTTGCAAGTCCTTGGGGTTTTACAGCCTGTCTCTACTTCTTGTTCATACTCTGCCTCCTGTCTGTGGATACAAATCCAGCTTCCTGCTCCTACTGCTATGGCTGCCCTAGCAAATTGGGATGTATTCCCTGAAGAAATAAACCAGAGTAAATCCTTTCCAAAGAAAGAAAGAGAGGAAGAGAGAAAGAAAGAAAGAAAGAAAGAAAGAAAGAAAGAAAGAAAGAAAGAAAAAGAAAGAAAGAAAGCAAGGAAGGAAGAAAGAGAAACAGAAAGGTAGACAGGCATGACTACAGGCAATTAAAATTTCAGTTGTGTGCTTTACCTGGCCAAGAAGTATGGCATAAATTTTTTTTAGCATCAACACATATTGCATGAAAGTAGACTTCTATAGAGGAGGTGAGGTGAAATTCCTATGTTCACAACTGGACATGATGGTGCACACCTGCAATCCCAACACTCGTGAGGCTGAGGCAGGAGGATCAGTTCAAGGCTATTCTCAGCTATATTACACAGTTGAGTTTGAATTTAACACGGGGTGCATGAGACCGTGTCCCCCCAATTTTTTTTTTAAAATCTTATACTCAAGGAGATAAAAAGAGTAATGAAAAAAATCCCCAAAGTTAAAGGACATATTCTTCTGTCTTTAAAGTGTATGATGGTTGTAGTTAGGAAGGCATGCTGCTTCTGGGCTACAGGGTTGCTCTTCTGGATTTCATTTTAAAAGAGCGATGCTTATGTTAGAAACAGATCCTTTTTGATGATGAAAAACCACTGATGTCAAGCTAAAACCAAGTCTGACAGCAATATTATTCACAAGAGCTAAACTGTGAAAGCAATGTCTGTGCACGGGTGGATAGACAAGCAGCAGATGGTGTATGCATTCACGATGAAATATACTTCAGGGAGCTGGAGGATGGCTCTGCAGTTAAGCGCAAAGGTTTGGTTCCCAGCACCCATGTGCTGGCTCACAACCATCTGTTACTCCAGCTTCTAGGAATCTGATGTCCTTTTCTGGCCCTCAAGGGCACCAGACATGCATGTAGTACACCTACATACATTCAGGTAAAACACTCAGCCACATAAAATAAAAATAGACAATACTGTTCAGCTTTAAGAAGGGAGGGCTTTCAGAGAGTGCTTCAATATGGATGAGCCTTGAGGACACCTTGCTAGGTGATATGAACCACTCACAAGAAACGAGTGGGCTCCTTATGGCTCCAGTGTGATAGAGGTCAGCTGGAAAATAGGTTGGTAGTTGCCAGGCAGGGTGTGTGGTCTGGAGTTACTATTCAACAGCAGAGTTTCACTTTTACAAGACGAAAAATGCTTCTGAAAAGGCTGGGGCCATCTGTGAATTGCTTGCTACTTAAGTATCCAAGTTTAAAAGATTGAAGGCAATAATAACCTTATGGGTATCTTGCCACGATCTTTTTTTTTTTTTTTTTTTTAATGAATAAACGGTTACATATGCTTTCAAGTTTGAGGCAAGGGGAATCCAAAAACAACAAGGTTCTGCAGCAACTGCCGCTGTCCATTCATCGATTCCTTTTTTTTTCTTTATATAAATTATCTTTACCTCTATGGCATACAAAAGGTATAAATAGGATTCATGTAAAACCGGCACACTCAAGTGGATAGTCTGTGAAATGGGAGTATGCAGCTCTCTAAGCTGAACGGAAAGGTTAGACCCTGTGGCCCACAGCCTCACCCCCTTTAAGTGGAGACAAATGAGCAGCTTTCAGCCCAAGGAAGGTGGCTTGTCAGGGAAAGCAGAGGTGTGTCAGGTTTCAGAGCACATTTATGAACCAGGCATTTAATGGGAAGCATGCCTGAGGCAGAAACAGTGACATCTGAAGGGGCAGGCAAGACACTGTCTTAGCACAGGTCTCACCTCCCAGATCTCACACCTTTGTCACATAGCTGTGTGACATAGCTGAGCAGGGAGCAGCAGGCTGCAGGGATGAAGGAACCTCCTCCAAATAGGCAAAGCCATGGAGCAGTCACCAGCAACCCTTCACTCATGCTAGGAAGCAGTTTGGGAGTAAGGAACCACTGAGTGTAGACCCAAAGTTTTTGAATTCTCAAGTTCAGGTACATTGTAGGCTGGGGACCTTGAGAAATTTGTCATGATTTGCTAGGAAATGTTCATGATCTCAAAACCTCAGTATGCAGGGCAGTGTCTGCACGGGTGTGGGCCAGGCTTCGAGGCTGGAGGACAAAGCTGATGGGCAAGGCCTGTGGAGTGTGAGCGAGATAGCCTTCTCAGCAAGACTTTTGCTGCCTCTAACAAGATACTAGAATAAGATGCTGGAGATCAAGGATTCTAGAGATCTGGCCACAGTCATGCTTCTGAGATGGTCGCCCACCAACCTGCTCTGAGATGGTCACCCCCCAACCTGCTCTGAGGACAAGTAAGAGGGGAGGTTGGGACAGCAGAGCCTTTCAGACCCACGAACAAACTAGTGTCACATGTCCTGAGACGGTATATGACACTCTGAAGCCATAATCTCCACCATGAGACAAAAGCTACCAAGAGTGGATTCGGCAGGAATTCCTCTTAAGAGTCAGTCTGTGGCCAGGCATGGTAGTGCACACCTTTAATCCCAGCACTTCAGAGGCAGAGGCAGGCGGATCTCTGAGGCCAGCCTGGTCTACAGAACAAGTTCCAGGACAGCCAGGGCTACACAGAGATCCATGGGAAAAAAAAAATAAATAAAATGTCAGTTTGCTGCTACTGAAAAGTAGATGACTTATGTCCTGGTAGATGCTCCACCTTGGAGGATAGGGACATATCTAAGGTACGCCTGCAAACCAGAGTCACAGGCCAAACCGGGCCCATGCCCACTTTGTAAATAAAGTTTTATTGGGACACAGCTACACTCTGTGCACCAACTAGTTATGGCTGTTTTTGTGCTAAAGAAGCTGACTGGAGTCAGTGCAACAGACACTAATCAGACCATTGGCTGAGAAAGTCTGCAGGCCCCTGGGCTAAAGGCATCCAAGGGAATAGTCCCCTTTTGAAAGGGTCTTCAAAAAAAGGGGCCCAACTATTTAATCATTGGAACCTGATTCTGTTGGAAGTGCCCGAGCACATGAAAGCTACACTCACCACACAGAGTCTGTTGTGTGGTCAGGAGACACCAGTGTGCCTGGGTGTCTTCGCCCCTGTGCTTTAAACTATCTCTCACCCATGAGAAGCTGTAATCTACGACCAGGTCTCTGATGTTCAGAGAAGGCATGAACGAGTGTGAGTGTGTGGAAGCATGCTTCCATGTGTGTATGTGTATGCATGTATAAACACACACATGCACATTCTCATGCACACACTCGATCATTCCTCAGAGGGGCAGAATGTTGCTCTTCTTGTGCTGGGGCAGGGGAAGGGGCAGCACCTTTCTGCTCCTGAAGGCTCTGTGGTAAAGAAATCCCCTGCTTGCTGCTTCTCATTCACATGTCAGCTGTCAAAGCTGGATGGCAAAGGCTTGAAGT
The DNA here is from genome assembly GCF_008632895.1 of Mastomys coucha. Lineage (NCBI taxonomy): Eukaryota > Metazoa > Chordata > Mammalia > Rodentia > Muridae > Mastomys > Mastomys coucha. The sequence continues at coordinate 65,004,755 of NW_022196903.1, read as the reverse complement.
GCGCACAGTGGGTAGTTATAGTCGAGTGTGAACATGTCATCAACCACGTGTCTGAACTGCATGACTATGTAGTCAGGGTTGTTGCTGTGGACTATCTGGAAGTTCTTCTTCTTCTTCTTCTTCTTCTTCTTTTTTAAAGATTATTTATTTATTTTACATGTATGAGTACATTGTAGCTGTATAGATGGCTGTGAGCCATCATGTGGCTGCTGGGAACTGAACTCAGGATGACTTTATTACTCCCATGTAATACACTGTAGCTGTCTTCAGACGCACCAGAAGAGGGCGTCAGTTCTTATTACAGGTGGCTGTGAGCCACCGTGTGGTTGCTGGGATCCGAACTCAGGACCTTCGGAAGAGCAGTCATTGCTCTTACCCACTGAGCCATCTCGCTAGCCCTATCTGGAAGTTCTTTACAGATGCCTGGGTGACTCTGCCGTGAAAGTTCAGGATGGAGGACTGGGTGTCATTGTTCCACACCGGGGCCCTATTGTGCAGTTCGATCAGGTTCTCCATGGATTCGCTTTGTCATTTTGAAAGCAAGCTCTCGTGTTCATTTCATGGCTAGAATGGGATGCGTTCGTTATTCATATTCATCCCTGGAATGATCACAGACATTTTCCTAGGACCTTTGAAACTGAGTACATTTGTCTCATAACAGATAGCAGCCAGCTCCTATCGGATGTGGGCGGGCCTTCTCCACCAGACCCTGGGCCTTGACTGGGTTGACACCATGGTCATACACTGTGAAATTGGTCCCCATGAGATTGGATCCGAGTTTGCTGATGTAACTTCCCCTTCATGAGACAAATCCATGGGGTCTATGGAGACCAGGTAGTTGGGTATTTTGCTCTTTCATTGTTTCCTACCTGCTAGAAGAAATATCTTGCGGTCCTCCTCCTTCTCCAGGTGGGAAGAGGCCACGGGACATGCCTTTCTTATCCCTGGTTACTGTGCACTTCACCGTGACACCCCGAGGGGCAGGACTATACTCCAAATCCTCTAAATTCTCCACTTCTCCGAGTTGGGCATCGCCCTGCTGGGCTGTCACACCAGAAACTCCTGTCTCCAAGGCTGCTTTCTGGTTGGCTGCAGCACCCTGCACGAGCCAATGGGGAACTGAGGTTTTCCCCCTCATTCTCCTCCTTGTCAGGCTCCTCATCATAGTTCACACTACTCATGATGCTGCGTTTTTGGAGAATCTCCTGAAGGTCTGGCTTGGAGGCTGTCTCCACAGGGCTTTCCCCCGTCTGCATTTCCTTCGGTGCCTTCTTCTGGGGTAGGGGAGCCCACTGAGAGAACCTGAGGCTTGCTTTCCAAATCCCGAACCCCTGGCTTAAGGAAAGCAGCTGGACCATCGATGCCATGTAGGATGACGTTGCTGCGAGGTGTCTGAGGGTCCACCAGAGGCGTGTGCTCTTCACTAGCTCTTGGCTTTAACTTTCGCAGTCTGGCTTCTGGGTTTGGCTGTACCATGAGTGGCTCAAGGCGCTTCTTTCTCTGCTTCATCTCCAGCAGTGCTCTCTAACTGTTCAGCTTCAGCTGCCGAAGCCTCTGGGTCTCATCTTCAAAGGCACTGTCCCTTTGGGGTCCGGTTGCACGGAGCGCTGCCTCCATATACCTCCTGACCAGTGGCATCAGCCCATATATTCCTTTTTTGGACAGACCTTTCAGGCTGGTTCTGATTTTTACAATCTACATTGTAAGGAACAGTTTTTACCTGTGTTACTTAGTCCAAATATAACATTTTTTTCAGGCTGTGGATGCAGCTAAGTGAATAGGGTTGCTTGTATGAGATACACATGTGATCCTTAGCAGCACATGAACTGGGCGTAACAGCACATGCCTGTAATCCCATGACTGGAGAGATGGAAGCAGGAAAATCAGAAGTTCAAGGCCATCCTTGGCTACATAGAAAGCTCAAGTTTCAGCCTGGACTGCATGAAACTCCATATTAACTGGTGTGTGTGTGTGTGTGTGTGTGTGTGTGTGTGTGTGTGTGTGATTTCTTGGCATTAGAGAGATCACTCAGTCCTCTTGTAGAACGTCTGGGTTCAATTCCAGCCCACATCACATGGCTTACAAGTGTAAGTCAAGCTCCGAGGGATCTGACACATCTGTTCTTCATGGGCATCTGAATACCTGAATACCCAGGAGTACACATGTGAGCATGAGTGCACACGCACACACATAAGCATGTACACAAGTACACACAGGCACACACATGCATACACACACCTTTTTAATGATTTATTTTTATATTGTGCATTGATGTTTTGCTTACACATCTGCATGTATGTCTGTGTGAGGATGCCAGATCCTCTAGAACTGGAATTATAGACAGTTATGAGCTGCCATGTGGGTGCTGGGAATTTGAACCAGGATCCTCTGGAAGAGCAGTCAGTACTCTTTAACCACTGAGCCATCTCTCCAGTTCCACCCCCTTTTTTGGTTTTTCGAGACAGGGTTTCTCTGTATAGCTCTAGCTGTCTTGGAACTCACTCTGTAGACCAAGCTGTCCTCAAACTCAGAAATCTGCCTGCCTCTGCCTCCCAAGTGCTCGGGATTGAAGGCGTGCGCCACCACCGCCCAGCTTTTTTTTTTTTTTTTTTTTTTTTTGAAAAAGGTATTTCTTTGAGTGTTGGGTTGGGAAATAAGTGAACGACTTGAGACGTGTGTATCATCCTGAAGAAAAACACCTTACCTGAAACTTCTCTTTCTTCTGGTGCCTGTAGGTAAGAGTCTCTCCAAAGCAGTGGCATTAGTTTACACTTACACAGGCTGTGGATGAATACCTTACCAACATACTTCTCAATGCTCGCTCTTTCAGATCTGTGTGTGTTGACACCCTCACTGCTGTGATAAAACACTGTGACCAAAATCAACTTGAAGAGGAAAGAATGTATTTGGCTTGCATTTCCAAGTCACAGTATCCCAGAGACAAGTCAGGACAAGAACATGAAGCAGAAACCATAGAGAAATTCGGCTTCAAGGTTTGCTTCCACATCTATGTTCTGATACTTTTCTTTCTTTTTTTAAAAAAAGATTTATTTATTTACTTCTTATATGTAAGTACACTATAACTGTCTTCAGACACACCAAAAGAGGGCGTCAGATCTTATTACAGATAGTTGTAAGCCACCATACGGTTGCTGGGATTTGAACTCAGGACCTTCTGAGGAGCAGTCAGTGCTCTTAACCACTGAGCCATCTCTCCAGCCTGATAATTTTCTTATACAGCTTAGACACCCCCTGCCTGAAGATGGTGCTGCCTACTGTAAGCTGGGTCCTCCCACATCAATCATCAATCAAGATCGTGCCCCAGGGACATGCCCACAGGCCAAACTGACAGAGGCTATTCCTCAATTTCTGGTCCCTCTTTCCAAGTGGCTATAGGATGTGTTGGTAGCTGCAGTTAGCTAGACAGTCAACATTCCATAGTCCGAGCTTGCACCTCTCCAGTTTGTTAGGGTACAAACTGAGTATATTGCCATTTGCCTGTTGGCAACTCAGCCTTCTTTTTCTACAAATCTCCTCTTTGAATCCTTTGCCCACTGCTTGCTGGAGTCCCAACAGGATGACAGGATCTGAGGATCCTTCCTATACTGGATGTATATATGTATGTGGATACACCTTCCATACTCAAATTTCTTAGAATAGAATTTTTCTTTTCTTAACCCATAGCCTAGGTTGTCCTGGGCTTGCATGGTGTTGAGATTACAAATTTGACCCACCACAGTCAGCTAAAAGAGGAATTTTATTGGGGTTTAGTGAATCTGATTTCTTTCCTAACAAGTGTACCCCAACAAAGGAGTGTTCAACTTTCCTTTTGGTTTGATAGCTGTCCTGAATTCTGCCAACAAAAGCTTTGACAAAACAGCGCCAGGAAAAGCGCACCCCCTCGGCATGCAGGAGCCCCTTGTTTGCAGGAAAAGCGCACCCCCTCGGCACGCAGGAGCCCCTTGTTTGCAGGAAAAGCGCACCCCCTCGGCATGCAGGAGCCCCTTGTTTGCAGGAAAAGCGCACCCCCTCGGCACGCAGGCACCCCTTGTTTGCAGGAAAAGGGTACCCCCTCGGAACTCACACGCCTCTTGTTTGCAGTCTTTCTTTTTGTGGTGTGGGCGGTAAGTTTTGAAACCGATTACTCCAGATTTAAACTTTTAAAAGTCTGTGGAAACTTTATACTTTTCAATCCAAGCTGCTTCATTTGGGCACTGGCAAGGGAGGCAGATAGCAGATAGCAACCTCAGTTCGACCATAAATGTTTCCCTTCCTCGTTCTACTAACTGTGACCTTATTACTGGTAAGAGCCAGGCCCGAGTCAGTTTCTGAAGGGATCTGAGTAGTCTGTGTTCCGTGAGCTGAGCTGTGTAAGACAGAGGGTGCAACAATAGGAACTTGCGGGAGGCGCACCTTGTTTCCACTACCCATCAGAGCCCACGGGCCTAACTGTTTTGTTTGTTTTTCGAGACAGGTTTTTTTTTTTTTTCTTTTTTTTTCTGTATAGCCCTGGCTGTCCTGGAACTCACTCTGTATGTAGACCAGGCTGGCCTCAAACTCAGAAATCTGCCTGCCTCTGCCTCTCAAGTGCTGAGATTAAAGGCGTGCACCACCACTGCCTGGCTAGCCCTTGAAGTCTGGAACCACACATGGAGTATTTCTTCTCTGGGGGACCCAGAGAGAGGAAGTTAGAAATTCTCCTGAGTGAGGAGAATGAAGATGAGGAAAGATCAGGGGCTACTCCCCTTTCTTCCCCCGGTCCCAGTGGTCCATCCTCCTTTGACTGGTGTGGAGGGAGAGGCTTTTTTTGGGAAGTTCTCTCTACTCGATGTTTCCCAGTTAACTTCTACATTTTTAATGCAGGATCCTTTGGGATGTCCCTGCAACTGTCTAGAGGCAGAGCCACGACCTTGAGTCTCCCCATTGCCCTCTACGCGGCTTCTTAAGAGCAGCATGAGGAGATGTGGTTGTTTGCAGCTGGCTGATTCTGTGCTGATCACTCACATGATTGGCGGTCCTCTGCGCCGAGGAGCACAGGAGCAAAGACTACAGCCACCAGAGAACATGTGATGATATAATGAAGTGCACAGCGCCTCTTAGGTGGACAGGAGCCCAGCCAGAGGGCTGCAAACCATGTGAGAGATGCGATTGGCTACCAGAGACAGAATCAAAAGAAACAATGCCTTGACAGCCTGGAATGTGGAGCTAAGAAAGGGTAAGAGCCGTGCTAGCCAGGTGGAAGGTAGCGATCTTGGCTAACAAATACAGAGCCCACTGGCTGGAGAGATGAGATAGGATTACAACAGCCAGGCAGAGGAACTTGAAGGTCCGTCAGGTCTCTGGGCTAGTCTTGGCAGGGTTTAAAATACCCACATTGGTTGATGCAGAGTCTCAGTCCCCACTCCCCTATGACACAGGAATTCATTTTTCTGTTCATAGAAAGCCCCAAAGCAGAGCCACCAACGCTTACTTGCCCCAGGGAGTAGGCCTGGCAGTCTGAAGCTGCACTCTGAAGTTAGAGCACATCTCCCAGCACCAAGACAGAAACTGGGACTTAAGGCGGGTGGGGGAGGGGCAGGGATAAAAGGGAGGCTTTGCCTGAGTGTCTTGATGGGTTAGAGGATTAGCGGGTCAGAATGTAGAGGTGGGAGTGCACTCAGAGAAGATCCAGGCCAACACTTTTACTTTCGAGGTAGTATCTAAAATAGTGGGGCTGGCCTTGAATACTATGTATTGGAGGTTGGCCTTGAACTCCTCTGGCTGGATCAAGTGCTGGGATTATAGGTGTGTGCCACCTTGCCCTGCTTCAACATTATTCCTTTTAAGGAAACAGGAAAGGGATGTGTGTGTGTGTGTGTGTGTGTGTGTGTGCTGTAGCACAGTAATAAAGAGAAAGAATATATGAAAGATATAAAAGTCCCGGAAAAATGAGTATTCTACCAAGTTACCCAGTGTCTTTAATGAAAGCGCAACCAGCCCTACATGGGCTGTGTTGGATCCGTATTGGCAATATGGAATTGAGGTGGGGAATAAATGGGGAAATGGAATTCCCAACACCCAACTACAAGCAAAAGTGATACCAAATTGGCACAAAATAGATTCTAAAAAGAGGACATGAAACTGGTGGGAGCTGATCTGAGAGGAGTTAAGGTGTTGGGGATGAATATTCCAGTTTCCAGTCTGCTTTTAAAAAATTCTTATGTCTCGTTTTTAGCCAATATCTATAACTGTCTTTCTGAAGCTCCCAGGGGGAATTGAGTGCTATTTCATTAATTTTGCCTAATTAGGTGGGCATTTGGGCCCTATCTATTTATTATGGTACAGTGATTTTGAAATGGTGGTTGGTTATTCTAAGAGTTATTAAGATAAGTTTATGATTTCCAAGTGGACAGATTTCCTTTCCTCTTAGGTCCACAGTGGCCTCTGAAAGGGCAGTGCTGGTGACACTGATCCTTAACAGGACTCTGGTAAAAGGAAGCCTGGGGACATTTTTCTCTTTCCTAGAAAAGCAGGTCTCATAAGGCAGCTTCCTATTTACCAGGAACCATCCTTAATCTGCCCTCAAATGTCAACTACCGTGGGCAAGGGCATCAAGTTCCGGATCGATCGGACAACCTGTATCAGCTGAAAGCCCCCACCCTGTTGGCCGCCATATAAAATGTGCTTGCTTTTCTACCATTTTGCTTCTCTCTGCCTTCCTCTCCGACAGCCTTGGGAGTTTGATCCCCAACTAATCCTTCTCTCTCCCCATGAACTGTGCGAGTTCTGTAGATTCGCCGCACTCTCGTTCACATTGCCTTTCATATATAATTTGGTTTCTTTGTAGTCCGAGGTTGTAGCTGTATTTGTGCTTTTTGGAATCTGAGGTTTTTTGATTGATGACTGATTTAGTAAATAACTTTAGGCATACTTTTGCATGAGCGATTGGGTATGAACTTTTGTACTTAGGACAAAGCTATATCTTCTGTTTTTTTTAAAGCCCTACTTATTTATTTGTATGTGTGGACACTCCTGGGAAGGTCAGAGGAAGGTCAGAGTCAGCCGCCCTTCTCCCACCAGGCTTGGCAGCAAGTGTCCTTACCTGCTGAGCGTCTCACTGGCCTTGTGTTTTTTATTTTATTTACTGGAGCTGTTAATTTCTCAGAAAGCTGCAAGTTTTCTTTTTTTTGTTGTTTGTTTTTGGTTTTTAGAGACAGGTTTTCTTTGTGCAGCACTGGCTGTGCTGGAACTTATTTTGTAGACTAGCCTGGCCTTGAACTCACAGAGATAGGCCTGCCTTTGCCTCCTGAGTGTTTGGATTAAAGGCATGCACCACCACTGCTCAGCAAGTTCTCTTAATAAGTGTTTGTAGTTTCCAGAAAGGGTATTGAAATAAGTTCCTTATGGGACGAGGACACTCCGTGGGGCTAGAGTCCAAATCCATTCACTTCAGTACCGAGAAGCCAGAAAACCCTGTTTCTTCTAGCTTTTTCTTAGAAGAAAAAAACCCACAAACTCAAACTTGCCGATTGTGATGTGCTCAACAGAGAGGAGTTGGAAAGGGGCCTTTTACTTGTCTCTGTTCAAAAGGGTTCTTTTTAAAACATCTTACTTGCTGTTCTGACAAAACACCAAATGGTTTAAGGAAAGGCTCTATGTTTTGGTTCATGGTTTGAGGCCATGATCTATCAAGGTGGGGGAAGCTGAGCAATGGGAGCTGGCCGAGTCTGCAGTAGGAGGCAGAGAGAGGGAACCCGGCACCCAGCTCATGTCTTTTTCGACGCTGGACTTTGGGCACACATTTAAAATGGGACTTCCTTCCCCAGCCAAAGCTCTTTGGGAACAAAGACACACACAGAGACTTGGTGACTGCAGCCTCATACACAGTCTTAACACCATACTTAATCAAGGTGGATGTCAGTGTGAAATGCACAAAGATGGTCTTTGCTATTTGGGTTCGAGAACGTTTCATCTGAGGCTGGTGGTGCTGTCCCAGCTGTAAGTGAGGCTGAGGCAGAAGGATGGCAAGTATGGCCGACCTGGATTATACGGTGAGTTCAGGACCAGCATGGACAACTCACCCAAGGTTTGTCTCAAATAAAAATAATAACACAAGGATTTAAGAATGAGCTTGGACTCAGAAATCCGCCTGCCTCTGCCTTCCAGGGCTACACAGAGAAACCCTGTGTGGAAAAACAAAAAACAAAAAACAAACAAACAAACAAAAAGAATGAGCTTGGAACTGTAGCTCAGTTGGTGGAGAGACTGCCTAACACAATGGGTCCCATGCTCAGCATCCCGTAAACCAGCCCTGGGAAATGGAGTCAGGGGCTCCATGTATGTTTGACCTACTGAGCTATAGCCCCAGCCACACTACATACTTAAAAAAACAAACAAACAAACCAACAACCCAATATATAACATTTAATTGTACTTCTGTGCTTTATACTTTAGTGCCTTTTTAAATGGCTTTTTAATTTTTTTTTTTTCCAGAGTTGGGTGTGAGTGCCACTTGAAGTCAAGAATCACCTTCTCTGATTTCTCAACTTATTCATCAAGGTGGATCTTGCTGAGAATCCTACCTGGCTTTATAGTCAGGCCACAAGGTCCACCCAACATTTATGTTTCTGAAGATCCAAATTCTCACTTCTGAGTGGCAAGTGTTTGAACTATTGAGTCACCTCTCTCTCTCTCTCTCTCTCTCTCTCTCTCTCTCTCTCTCTCCCCTCCCCCACTCTTTCCAGCAAGTGTCATGTGCAGCCCACTTGGCCTCTGACTCTCTGACTTTATCTGGTTTGAATTACAGATTCAACTATATTGTTGTCTTATCCCGCTCAAATCCAGTAACCCTAAGTTTTTATAAGGCTACACGGGCCTGCTCCCAGGTTCTTTTTCTACATCCACGAGGCTTGCTAATGGACCACTGAGCTCTGTCACATGCCACTCATAGATTAAGTCAGGTCAGGCTGCTGGGGCTGAGTCCTAGCTCAGTACTTTATTAATGCTGTGTGATCAGTGTGCCCTGAGCCTTTCAGATCTTATTCCTCATCTGCTGAATGGATCTCGGATGCCTATCTCATTTGGTTGGGAGAAAAGGAAGCAGCTTTCTGGTAATGGTGGAAACCTGAAGCCTGCAGACTTTGTTATTTCCAGCTGTGTGGTGCTGTAGAAGTACGGGGGGTCTTGAGTCACATTCTCATTGGTTTTTATATTTCCTCTACCTAGACTGGAACATGGTGTGGCCTGCTGTAACCTCAGAAACATCTAGAAGTGGCAGAGACAACCCAGGGGCCTCAGAAGCTGAAAGCAAGCAAGAGGCATTGTTTGAAGCTAGTTGGACCCTGAAGTGGAACATCGTGACTTTCCTGTGGCAAACGCCCCCAGAACCCTCTGAAAGTCAGTTTCACTTTTAACAAGACCCCAGCACAGCTGTGGGTGACAGAGGTAGCCCCCACATAGGCAGGTCTCTCAGAATGGTGAATCCTTGGGTGGCTGGGCTTGTTCAAAGGCCTCCACTCCCTGTCTGCTGCCCTTCTGATGGGCTTTTCCAGCTCTGTTCCTCATGGGAAGTTTGGCACTGACTTGGTCACTATGTCAGACTCTGTCCATGGCTCGGACCAGGGCCTTTGCCTCTCCAGTGTTGGGTTCAGCAACTCTACACAATCCATTCCTTGGATTGTACCTGGGACCATCACGCCATGATTTGTCCTTGGATTGTACCTGGGACCATCACGCCTTGATTTGTCCTTGAGTATATTACAGCACAGATCAGCATTGGGGGTCCTGGGTTTTGAGTTCCTGCCATGCTTACAGAATAAAAGCCCAAACCCCCTGCTTTTGCTCTGTAAACACTGGTCTGTGTGTTCACAGTAAAGTTGTTCACTTGAGAAATGCATGCCTTTTGTTTGTTTGTTTGTTTTTCGAGACAGGGTTTCTCTGTGTATCCCTGGCTGTCCTGGAACTCACTCTGTAGACCAGGCTAGCCTCAGACTCAGAAATCCACCTGCCTCTGCCTCCCAAGTGCTAGGATTAAAGGCGTGTGCCACCACCACCCGGCAAAATGCATGACTTTTAAACAGATTTTTGCCAATCCATCAAAGCTGTATTAAGACTCCATCTGCCGGGCGGTGGTGGCGCACGTCTTTAATCCCAGCACTTGGGAGGCAAAGGCAGGTGGATCTCTGAGTTCGAGGCCAGCCTGGTCTACAGAGTGAGTTCCAGGACAGCCAGGGATACACAGAGAAACCCTGTCTCAAAAAAACAAACAAACAAACAAAAAAAGACTCCATCTTACTTATGACTATGGATTTGGTTACAAAGGGGCCATGGATCATCATGTTTAAAGGAATAAGCCAGACTTTGGAATATGGTGCCATATGTTTGTGCCCATATATGGCATCAAATTTTTTAAAAGAAGGAAATAATATAACTTGAAAATGGAAAGGGGTCTATAAGAAACAGGAAGGGCAATGGAGGATGTGAAGATGACCCCCAAACCCGACACAAACATGAAAACGCCATGCGGAAATCTGTCACTTTGCACATTGAACATTTGATCATTTATAAAACTGGAGAAAGATGTGGTGATCTTATATAGAGCAGTACCACTGCAGAAAAGGTAGTTCCCACTTGTAACACAACATGGGGAAGGATGATACTTACTGTGGGAGGGAGCGTTAGTGTCCCAGAAAGCAATCTCATAACAGGTATTAAAAAGCTGTAACTTGGGGCTGGAGAGATGGCTCAGTGATTAAGAGCACTGACTGCTCTTCCGAAGGTCCTGAGTTCAAATCCCAGCAACCACATGGTGGCTCACAATCACCCGTGATAAGATCTGATGCCCTCTTCTGGGGTGTCATATGAAGACAGCTACAATGTACTTACATATAATAAATAAATAATTAAAAAAACCCCACTAATTTAAAAAAAAAAAGGGAAAAAAAAGCTGTAACTTAGGACCAGCGAGATGCCTTTGCCGTGCAAGCCTGGCAACCTGGCTTTGATCCCCAGAACCCACATAAAGGTGAAAGGAAAGAACCAATGTTAAAGTTATCTTCTGGACTCCATGGCACACTTGCACACACATACACACACACACACACCACCTCCCCACACACAAACAAAAATCTATAATAGAAAAGTAGGGAAATGTCTTTTGAGTATCATCCCCAGAACACAGGCAACAAAACCCAAAATTGACAAATGAACTATTTCAAACAAATTAACTCTTGACAGAAACAGTGATGAGGCAGTCTGCCAAGAGGGAGAAGATAACTGCTAAGAATCCAGCGAGGGATGAGTATTCAAAGCAGTAAGAACACAACCACCCAGCAAATAAGCCAATGGAAAACCAGGCCAGGCATGGTGGTGCCACACGCACATTCCCAGCACTGGGCAGGTGGATGCAGGAGGGTCAGGAGTTCAAGGTCATCCTTGGCTACATGGTGAGTTAGAGATCAGTCTAGGATACATGAAACTTCTTGGAGGAGTGGAGAAACACTCTGTATCCTATAAATTTTGATTATACTAATTAAAAGTAACACATGTATATATGTATATATGCCAATCTATTAAAATGTTTGCACCCATGTGCCCAACCATTCCAAGGTGAAATCTGCTATAGTGGGTATAATCTTAGGCTCAGCACAGAATGGAGGCAGAGGAGGGAGACACAGAGACTTGATCATGGGCAGAGACTGAACTGTTCTCCAAAATGAACAGCCAGCACACTTTTAAACATTACTGTGAGATATTAGAATTATGAAAAACATGTTAGGAGCTGGGAAATGGTTATGGCATATTTTATGGACACATACATTCAAGGTTGTTATGATGATGTGAATTTAAAAAAAAAAGAAATAAAAATATCAAGATGTCCCTTGCTCTTTTGTTTCTATTTCTAAACTTCTACAAGTGACATACAATGTATAATATTATGATTAATGACATACATTTTCTTTCTTTTGAGACAGCCCAGGCTGGCCTTAGACTAGTCATGTAACCCACAATAACCTTGAACTTCTGATCCTCCTGCTTCCACTGCCCAGGCCTGGGATTAAGGCTCTCATCACTATGCCTAATGTTTGTTCTGATTATTTTTGTTTTGTTTTGTTTTTTGTTTTGCTTTCCAAGACAGGGTTTCTCTGTGTATCCCTGGCTGTCCTGGAACTCACTCTGTAGACCAGGCTGGCCTCGAACTCAGAAATCCACCTGCCTCCAAAATGCTGGAATTAAAGGTGTGTGCCACCACTGCCCAGCTGTTCTGATTATTTTTAAAGAAACTTCAAAATTTAAAGATAATTCACAAGAAGAAACAATGTATATAAAAGGAAGAAAAAAGCAAAGGAAGCTTCCTGCTTTTCTGTGCTCTGTTGGTGGTAGAGCCACGTGGGCTCCACCCACAGAGCCTCCACTTCTGGACACTGGAGCAGCATCCACCGCCTGGCTTTGTCTTTCCCTTCCTTCATAGGTCATCACTTAATTCGGGAGTTATTTGATGTTTGTATCTGCACTGAACACACACACGGACTAAGCGCCCCCTCCACGGAGTTAAGCAAGCGACACAATGACATTAAACTTGGCTCCCTCCACTCCATGTGCAGCGTCACCTCCGTCCATCACAGATGAATCTCTTCATTGCTTCAAGCAGAAACTCTGGGCTTTAAGCACAGTACCTGGTCTCCTCCCCAAGGCCGGGAAACCACTATTCTGTTTTCTGTTCCCATGAATTTGACCATTCTTCATTCACATAAGTTGGAGGTTTTTTGGTTGTAGGTGTGCGTTTATTCTGGACACTTTTGTGTATGGGTTTGTATGTGTGCATGCTCAAAAGCCAAAGAATCACCTTGGATGTGGTTCCTCAGGAATGTGGTTCACTTTTTTTTTCATTCCTTCCCTTTCTCTCTCTCTCTCTTTTCTTTTCTCTTTTTCTCCCTTCCTTCCTTCCTTCCTTTTTTTTCCTTCCTTTCTTTTTATTTATTTATTTATTTTTGAGACATGGTCTCTCATAATTCCCAACTCCCTAAACTACAAACTCAAACTCATCAAACACTGACTGGGGGTTCTGATCTCTGTTGTATTTTTTGTTGTTGTTGTTTGTTTGTTTGTTTCCATCAATTTGATCGCTGGGTACTTTCTGTAAGTAGAATTATATTATATTTGTCAAGATGAATTTTTAAAGTTTCCTGAAGTTAAGGATACAGCTAAGTGATAGAACACTTGATGTGTGAAGCTGTGGGAACAATACAGAGAAGAAAAAAAGAGAAGGGAAGAGACAGAGAAGAGAAGAAAAGAAAAGAGAGAAAAGAAGAGAAAAAGAGTTCTTTATAAACGGGCTGTAGTTAGTCTAAGTCTGTAAGCCCATCCTAGTTCAGGCCAACCTGGGATACATAAGATCCTTTCTCAAAAAATACAAACCAAACGAGCTTTCAGATAATGAAGATCAAACCTCTATCTGCCTTTATTTTAAACATAGTCCTTATTTGATGTTGATGTTTATTGTGCACTCATTATGTGTGTGAGCTTTGAAGGTGACAGAACAGTGGGACAGAGCTAAGGAGACAGAAGAGTGGGGCTGGGATGGCCCGAACACTTGCAGGGGCTGGGAACTGAATAAGGTGATGGGTGTGCCTGCATTTCTGAGCTAGCTCCCTTTGCCCCAACAAGTACAAAGGTTTGGGGTGTTGTAAGGTAGAGAGAGCTGCCCTATATAGGATCCCCACAATAAAGGGTGCAGGTGTGCAGCTGGGAGCTTGGGGTTAGGGGGCAGAAGCTCTGCCTGACTCCCCTCAACACTGGGGAGGCAACTGCTTCTCCTCAAAGATCCCTCCTAACTATTTTAGGTCACTTTTGAACTCCTTTGGGAGTCTAGGGCACAATGGACTCTTTGGTCATTTTAATCTTTCCCATTTGAATTGATAAGTGTTGCAACAAACTCAGGCACACAGAGACAGAGCTTGTGGCAGGCTTGCTGTCCCTTGTGATTGTACTAGAGTCAGTGGCTTCCCCTGGTTGGAGGTACCTGGACATATGCCGGGTGGGAAAGAACATGGCAGGTAGATGCATTGGGTTCTGTGGTCTGGAAGCCTGGTCTGGCACCTGGTCATTTTCCTATTGGCTGATAAGTTGCCCCAGATACTACGGGTATATAAAAGAAAACCAAAAGAAAAAAATGTATCCTCAACATCGGGAAAGAAAAAGTGATTTATCTCTCTTCTCACTTGAGTCTAAGTGGCACATATGCCAAACGGGAGTTGTAGGAGCCTTCTAGAAAGGACCATTGTGCTGACCTTTGTACTGACCTTTTACTCACTTCTTGTTTATCCTTCACCCACGTTTTACTGCCATTGCCCAGCTGTGGCAGGCTTCATGGCATAGCACATGTCTGTCAGCCATCTACAAAGGCATACAACAAGGAGTAAGCGCACATACCACCCTCCAGGAGAAAACACAAGCATCATTTGGTCCTGAACCAAAGCTCTTACCTGAATGGAGTCATCTCTGACTGGAGCTTGTGTGTGTGGGGGGGGAACCATCCCTGACAGCATCCTCTTGCTCTGGTGATTCTGTAGATGAAGCAGATTGAGGCACGCCGGACGCCTGTTTTCGGGTGGCTTTTAGAAAGTGTCAATATCGCAGGTTAATATACCCTTGAAAACCAGGGAGGAAGTGTGGTCTTGGGAGGTGTTCCACGGTGCTAGTAAGGGGGCCTGAGTTTTCTTTCTAGCTCTACTCCTTCTTCAAGGAGGTCATCTTGAGCTTCATTGGGAGAGAGGGGGTCACCCCTGCATCCTAGCTAGACAGCAAATCCTCCCTAGTTGTGTGGCCAGGTGATGGAACTTTGAAACCAATAATGTGCTTCTCAACAATGAGAACAAGACAAAGAGTAACTCTACTGAGAAAACAAACAGACAAACAAACAAAAAACCAGCAATTGTCCATTAAGAACTCTGAATGTTTAGCCATGGGCTTGTGACCAGGTTTACAGTAGCAGGCATGAATTCCCCACTGTAGAGAAGGCCTTAAATCCAATCAGAAAGCAACTGGTGACCGCATAATGCTGTGCCCATATCACACCAGTGGGTGTATGATGCCTAGCAGGTTGGCAGTGTAGCTCACAGGGTCTGCAGCTGAGGGAGACTGTCGGTGACAATTCTCCCCTGGACGTCTGCACAACACCTTCTGGCTTCGTGAAAGCTATCCAGCAAGGAGAAAGCCTCCAGCTGAGTCCTCACATGATTCTTCTATGCCCTGCAATGGAAACTGACAGGGTCTCATCATCTACTTCTAATGGCAACCGCGAACAGTGGCAATACCCTAAGTTGTTTTGGGAGCAAAGATAAACTCTCAAATGCGGACTTCCTTGCAAACAGTGGACTCTTCTGAGCTTGGTAAACAGAAACAACTGATCCGTGCACAAGAACAATGTTGAAATCAGCAGGACTTCTGGGTCAGGTTAGGGAATTCCAGAACTCAGCTACACGGAAGGAATTCTGATCCACCCTCTTTACCCTGAGCATAGATGCCTCTTGTGACACTGGCTGGGTACGAAGTGTCACCATTAAAAATATCTGCTTCCTTGAAGTAGAACAGACACAAGACTGTCCTCACTGAAGACAAGGTCACCCTCCTTTATGTATAGGGCAGAAGGATTCCTGGAATGGGATGTATGGGGTGAAACTACAGCTAGCAGATTGGGAGCTAGCCTTAGCAGTGGTCACATGTGTGCACATCACTGTGGATTCAATGGTAGCAAAAAGTTCATCTGGGACATTGGTCAGAAGGGCAGTTGAGTGGAAGCCACTGGTGAAGTGTGAGTTCCCCCATCACAGGAGGTGTTTACAGGTAGGCTGCTGTAAGGAGTGCCCTGCAGGGGGCTGGAGAGATGGCTCAGAGGTTAAGAGCACTGACTGCTTTTCTGAAGGTCCTGAGTTCAAACCCCAGCAACCACATGGTGGCTCACAACCATCTGTAATGAGGTCTGACACCCTGAAGACAGCTACAGTGTACTTATATATACATAATAAATAAATAAATCTTTTAAAAAAATGGGCTGGAGAGATGGCTCAGTGGTTAAGAAGGTCCTGAGTTCGGATCCCAGCAACCATGTGGTGGCTCACAACCATCCATAAAGAGATCTGATTACTTACACATAATAAATACATAAATCTTAAAAAAAAAAAAGGAGTGCCCTGCATTATTTTCAGAAGTTGAGCCTAGTGAATAGTAGGTTCTTCTAGTATGAAGATCTGTACTCTGGATTAATGGGGTCAGTTAGGTGTGCTTCTGCTTCAGGTACACAAAGCAGAAAGTGCCTGCTTGTGGCTTCTGTGCATCGATCACAAACTCTGAGACCTTACACAGTGGGATGACTAGATGAACCTTCAGGACTTACCATGGCTCTTGTACCTATCCCACTGGATGCCACTGGGTGATGAGTGGCCTTTGTGTCAAGTCCTGCACTTCCAGTGTGGTGGCTAAGCAAAGATCAGGGTCCTGTGTGTCAAGTCCTGCACTTCCAGTGTGGTGGCTAAGCAAAGATCAGGGTCCTGTGTGTAAAACAGTAAGAGAATATGATTATAAGGGCTTAGCTATGGAAGTGCAGTTAAGTTACACAGTGCCAAGTATACAGCGGGTACTTATAAATAAATGTAGGCACTGATTCATAAATGAGGCTCATGTCAGTAAACATTTGTCCATGGGCAAATGAGATCCGATGGAGCAAGACTTCTCTGACAACAAATAAAAATGCATATGTGCATGCCTCTGTGTGTGTGTGTGTGTGAGGCGGGGGGAGGGAGAATGTGCTTGATTGGAGCCATAGATACATTTTCACATGGTTAAAAAAAAGTAAGCCATTTGGAAATTTTTAACTTTAATAATTTCTTATAGCTGGGCAGTGATGGTTCATGGCTTTAATCCCAGCACTTGGGAGGCAGAGGCAGGTGGGTTTCTGAGTTCAAAGCCAGCCTTGTCTATAGAGTGAGTTTCAGGACAGCCAGGGCTACACAGAGAAACCCTGTCTTGAAAAACCAAATAAACAAAAACGAAAACAAAACAAAACAAAACAAAAACCTTATTTGGTGATTTTTTTTTTCATTTCAAGGAATATTTTTCAGCAGCAATAGAAACTGTTGTGTGTCATGCCTTTTTTGCTTGTTTCTTTGGTTGGTTTGGTTTTTTGATGTTTGTTTGTTTAGTTGCAGTCAATAAGAAATTTGCTTATTTTTTTAAAAATCTAAATGCTGGTATTGTCTAGAAAATTTTAACAGATTTATAATTGTTATAAAGTTAAACTGTAGAAATGTCTTTACTGAAATGTTTTGCTTGCATTAATGCTTTACGTCTTGCATTTATATTAGAAATTCACACACAAATGAACATGGAGAAACTGCCAATACCTGATTCTGTCCCCTATGTATACATAGGTACCTATGTATACTTAGGTACCTTTGACCCCAAGGAAAAAAATATCTAACATTCAGAACTACTGATAACAGGAAGAAGAGGGAAAAAAATTTTTTTTGAGAATGAAATGTTTTCCCTCATAGTGGACTCTTAAGCACATTCGCTAGCTGGATATCTTTTGGCATAATTGTTACACATTTGGCATCTCAGGTTGGTATCTTCAAAAAGGCCAGCCAGATAGGCCTCACTTGCCTCCTGCAAAGCACCAATAGCTGCACTCTGGAAGCACAGATCTGTTTTGAAGTCCTGAGCAATTTCTCACACCCGACGCTGAAAGGGGAGCTTGCGAATCAGAAGTTCAGTGGACTTCTGATGGCGTCTGACTTCACGGACGCCACAGTACCAGGCCTGTGATGATGAGGTTTCTTCACCCCTCCAGTAGAGGGCACACTCCTGCGAGAGGCTTTTGTAGCCAGTTGATTCCCGGGTGCTTTACCACTGGTGGATTTGCGGGCACTTACCCCCCTTCTCCTTTGGCTGGAGCGAGCTCTGCAAGCAAGAGGGCGTCACAGGCATTAGAGAGCGGTGGTGGCGCAGCGAAAGCTGTGAACACACTCTTTGGTTGGTTTTTGAAGACAGGGTTTCTCTGTGTAGTTCTGACTGTCCTGGTATTTGCTCAGTAGACCAGGCTGGCCTTAAACTCAAAGAGATCCATTTACCTCTGCCTCTGTTCTGGGATCAGAGTGCACCACCACCACCACCACCACCACCACCACCACCACCACCTGGCTTTTGTTTGTTTTTTGAGGTAGGGAGTTATGTACCTTAGACTGACCTCCAGCTTGCCTTGTCAAGGAGGATGGCCTTGGAATCTTGATCCTCTTGCTTCTATCTCCCTCGTGCTGGGATTCCAGTCACCATGATGGCTTGTCATGACTTTTCACACAGCAGTGCTTTTCATTGTATATTTTACACATAAAAACATATGGGCAACCAGGTAGTGTTGGCACACACCTTTAATCCCAGCACTTGGGAGGCAGAGTCAGGAGGATTTCTGAGTTTGAGACCAGCCTGGTCTATAGAGTGAGTTCCAGGACAGTCAGGGCTACACAGAGAAACCCTGTCTCAAAAAACCAAAAAACAAACAAACATATGGACCCCTTTTTTTTTTCAGAACAAAGACTGCTTTGTCTTTTTGTCCAACTATAACTCCGCTACACTGAAAGACACATCATCCAAACATAGGCAGGAAAGGAAAAATCATCTCTCTTTTGTGGCCTCTTCCAACCCCAAGACAATCAGAGTGCAAGTCTTGGCATACGCTTTCTGCTTGCTCTGTAACGCCTACTTCTCACAGGTAGATAAGCTCCTTCTTGGCCTTCTGCCCCACCCTCAGGATTCGGTTCGTATATTCGGTTCGTATAGATATGTAAAGTGTATGTGTATGTGTGTGTGTGGGTGGGTGGGGGTGTGTGCTTGTGTATGTGTGTGGGGGTGGAGGGTATATGGGTACCCACGGAGGCCAGAAGGGGGCGCCAGATCCCTTGGAGCTAGAGTTGCATTTGGTTGTGAGCCAGCTGATGTGGGTGCTGGAAACCAATCCTCTGGAGGAGCAGCGAGTGCTCTTAACCACTGCCCCTAGGTGTGTAGTATTTTCTACTCATTTTGGAAGTTTAAGAATCCATTTTGTGGGGCTGGGGCTATAGCTCGGGTGGTAGTGTTATAGCATGCCCTGGGTCCCTTCCCCAGCACTGTGTGAATGGGGCATGGTTGTTGGTGCCTGTAAACCCCAGCACATAGTGACTTTAAGCTCAGCTATGACACATGAGATCTTGTCTCAAAAGAAGGAGGAGAGAAGCTGTGGATTTCTTTTAGTTTATTGCATTTATTTGCCCTCCTGAACAGCAGTATTTGAATGACCTTCGCTATCCTTTGTGGTACATTCTTATTTATTTTCACTGCCACATGCTTGGGATTTTTGGCTTTTAATAAATTTTGTGTATAAACGTGACTTCGACAGCACAGTGCTATGACAGACATACAGACGGACCATCACTGGTTACCATGGTGAGGAAGACTGGGTATCTCTTACCCGACATCCTTAGCTTTTTCTTGACAAGAGCTATTAAAAAATCCCCCAAACAATATGATCCAGTTAACTCTAGTCCCCAAAGCTGCTCCTCCTCCATGGCTGGCAATCGCTGTCCTTTGTCAGGAGGCATGGCCCCATTTCCTCCCCAACTGCGGTAAGCGCCACTTCCTTATCTATCTTTGAGAACTGAGCTTTTGTTCTTGTTGATGCCCCATCCAAGTGAGATTGTACATTATTCTTTCTTCCAGGACTAGTTTACTTAGAATAATGTCCCCCAAGCCCACCCATGTTTTGGCAAACAGAGGGATCTTTCTTTTCACAGTGCAGTAACAGTCCATTGTGTATTGGATACACAATATTTTCCCAATCAACTGACACCCAGGTTATTTCCATATCTTGAGCATTGTGGTTGGTGTTGCAATGTGCACTGGACACTACAAAAGGAATGGCTATGCCACATGGTAATTCTCCTTTTAGTTTATTTATATTTTTGATTAAAAATATCTGTTTTATCATTTCCAGTTATGTGTATGTGAATGTGTTTCTGTTAGTATATGTGCATACTAGCGCCTGGTGGATCAGAAGAGAGTGTTGGCTCACCTGGGGCTGGAATTGCGTCACTGCTTGTAAGCTGCCCAGTGAGTTCTCTGGGAAGAGCAGCATGTGCTCTTAACCACTGAACCATCTCTTCAGTCCCTTTGACATTTTTAAAGGAACATGTTTGTGTGTTTAGGTGTGTGCATGTACTTGCACATGCATGTGGCAGTGAGAGGGCAGCTTTCGATGGTTCTCTCGTTCCAGCACGTAGGAGCAGGAATCAAACTCGAGTTCTTAGGCTTGATAGCAAGTGGTCTAGCCTTCGGAATCATCCTGCTGCTCCTATTTTCTCTAACCCCTCCACGCTTATGCCACCTTCCACGGAGGCTGCAGCAGCTACATCCTTACCAGCAGTGCATTTAAGGACCTGCTCTTCATGTGCTCAGCAATACTTGTCCGTTTTGATAGTGGCCACCCTTAAGGTATGAGGTAGATTGCTTTTTCACACAGCTCTTAGTTGTTTTTATATCATTTAAGCAATGTCAGTATAGGATCTTGCTTTACTATTTTATTATATTTTTAAGTTTTTGCTTTTTTACTATTGTGAGTGTGGGTATGTGTGTAAGATATATATGTGAGAGAGTGTGTGGCTGTGTTTGATGTGTGTGTGTGTGTGTGTGTGTGCACTCATACACACATGTTCTCATGCTCCTGTGGTGGTCAGACAACTTTGCCCAGTTACTTTTCTCCTTTCTGCCCTTACAAGAGATCCAGGCCTCGAGGCTCACACCATTAGGAGCCAGGAGCCTCTACCCGCTGAGCTATCTTGCATCATCTCTCAGTCAGCTGATGATTCTTTGACTGTGCAGAAGCACGGAGTTTATGATGCGTGCAGCCTTTTGTATTTCTTTTCACCGTTACTGTCTGAGCCTTTGTTGTCATATCTGAGAAATCACCAAGACCAAGGAGCTTAGCTGCTGAGCTCACATCTAGGAGTTTGATGACTTTCGCATAATCAGTCTTGGCTGGCTGTGAGCTGACTTTTAGTATGGGCTGTTTGCCTAACAGTATGTATCAGAGACAATATCCTTCCCCATTTTGTCTTCTTGTGGACACTTGTCAAAAATTGGGTGACCCAGGACTGCGGATGTGGCTCAGCTGGTGAAAAGCTTGCTTAGAGTCAGAAGGCCACCTCGCCAATCCTTGGCTCTATGTGTCAGTCTTACTTTGTGTTTAGCTTTGTGAGCCACCTCTGAACTTTGAAAATGTAAAGGAAACAAATAAAAACATCATGAATTTTTTCCAATGAGTTAAAATTTAAGTCAATTTATAAAAACAAAACAGGAGTAATTTAAAAATAAATATATCTTGCTATTTAAATGAAATTAAGCCTTTAACAGAGGAAAATTTTCTTTTTACTCATACATAGAGCAGTCTTGAGGTGGGTATCCTGCTCAGGTGGTATCTGCCTCCTCAAAGAACTCTAGACAGATGGTTGTGTATTCAGAGTTCTGTCTCTGATGGGTGATCAGATTCTTTATCAAAGTAGGGTTGTATGTTATGTTTCCAAATCCCACTTTCCTGCCTGGGAAAGTGCTCTCTTATGTTCCAATCAACTTATCCTGACTTGAAAATATCTGAGACAGAAAAGGCGTTGAATCTACCTAGCCTGCCAAGCACCCTGGTTCATCAACTCTGTGCATTGGGAAATGCTGTTTGCTTCCCCTGACGACCTTGTGGCCCGCTGTGAGCCACAGCTTGTTGCGGCTGCTCTGCGTTTGAAGAGCGTTATCACCGTGCATCTTACCAACCAGGGAAAGATCAAAATTCAAAACTCAGTGTAGTGTCTACTGAATGTACACTATCACAAAGTCCCAAAGTCCAGCCAGTGGAAGCTGGAGTCTGTCTACCTTGGTGATCTTGCCAATTAACTACTATCTATCTATCTATCATTTGTCTATCTAGTCTGTTCATGGGTGTGTGTGTGTACATGCACACATAGTCATGTATGTACTTGTGCACTCCACAGAGCACTTGTGGAAGTCAGAGGACAACTTGTGAGACTCGTTTCTTTCCTTTCATATTGTATGTCCCAGTGATTGACTTTTGGTCTTTAGGATTTAGGACCCATATGCAATGAACCATCTTACGGACTCTCAATTTATTCTGTTAAAGTCATTCTTTTGGTGGTTCATGATATTTTGGAGTATACCTAACTAACACTTATTTGATGATTCTTGATGAACTTGGAATTATTAACAGTTATTTTTGCATCACCTCCAAAATAATATTGGGGTGATAATCTGTGTGTTTATTCTTATGGAATGATGCTTTTCCTGGACTGAGGCTTAATTCCCAGGGCAGTTGAGTTAGACCATACCTTTTACCTGAATTGTCACAGACATTGTTACCAGCTCTTTTCCAGATGTTGGGTGTGTATCTTCCTACCACCAGCAATACCTTGGTCACAGGTTCCCCAGTAAGCAACTTCTAAGACACTATAGCTTGTCTCCAGTTCCGTGTGTAATTGAGGTTGACCTTGGAACGGCTGCTCCTCTTGCCTCTACCTCCTAAGTGCTGGGGTTGCAGGCATGCTCCACACACCTGGCCAGCTTTAACCATTTTAACATTTCACCTACTGAGTGACATGTGTATGCCAATGACAGTTTTCATTTGTCCCCAAAACTTGTTTGAGACAAGGTGTCACTATGCTAACCAGGCTGTCTTGGAACTTGCTGTCTTGTTTTGTCTTGTTGCCCAGACTGGCTTAAATCATGATCCTCTTGCCTCCAAGTCCTGAGTGCTAGGATTACAAGTATATAGCCGTACACTTGGCTAGAAAAGGTATTCTGTTATTGTTGTTGACAGGGTTTCTTTATGTAACCCTGGCTGCCCTGGAACTCACTCTGTAGTCCAGGGCAGTTTGTAGCCTCAACCTCAGAGATCTTCCTGCCTCTACCTCCTGGATGCTGGGATAGTAGATGTGCACCACCACTGCCTAGCTTAGAAAACATTCTTAACTGGGCTCAGGTCACAACTCATGCTTTGAAAATGAGCTCTTCAGGATGGGATGGCGGGGACACAAGTGCTCAGGGTGCAGAAGGCAGGATAATTACCAGTTGACAACAACCTGGGTTACATAATCTCAAAACAAAACAAAGAAACAGAAGAGAGAATTGGTGTAGACAGAGGTCATAGCAAGAAAAATTCAAATTTGTGAGTCAGCATTCCTTTCTTACACACACACACACACACACACACACACAATCCTGATGGACAATTGCATCCTAAAAGGAGGAGAAAGTGGGCATGTTTGAAATTAACATCCAAGAAATCTGGCCAAGCTGAAACCTAGCTGTTTCACCAAGGAGTCAGTGTGCATGATGCATGATAGTCAGGAATATTTACAGCAAAACTGTCCTTGGACCCTACCCTGTCCTCACTTGCTTCACTCAGATTGTGAGCAGACATGTTCACTCTCAAATTCTCTAGCTAAGAGCCCGACACGCTTATTGCCTCTCCCGTGATGACTCCTTTGTGTGTTGAGTAAGCTGTCAGGCTTCCTGGCCCAGGAGAACATGGCTCTTCCCTGAGCCCAACAAGCCTTTGTTGTTGTCTCTGCTGGCCCCTATATCACAAAGCAGATCACTGGGTATGGGATGGAAAACCCATAAAAGGTCTTCCACGCAGGCCTCCTTGCCTACGGAAATCATTCTACTTCCGCATGTCTGAATTTAAGCAGCAGTGTGGCTTTGGGGTGGGTGCTGCATGAAGGGGTCAGCTTGGACTGCCCTGCTCTTGTTCAGGCTTGAAGACAGGCAGAGCTTTGTGATGGTTGAGTTTCCTATTGTGTTCCCTGAGGGTGGCAGAAGCCTGTGGTAAGAGAGGGAGGAGCACAGGGGTCATGGCCCGCCTTGAGCCTGGCCTTGTGTAGCCCAGAGCCAGCTTGAGGCTTACAGGATGCTGGAGGTGCTGGGGAAGGTGGGCCTCCACCCCCAACCTACACCAACTCAATTCTTCCCCTCTTATCTTTACCCCCACCCAACCACAGAGACCTTCACAAAATCTCCTGTGAGAGATTGTTGAGACTTCTCAAAGCCAATTTTTGCCTTTGTCTCAGACCATCCCATCCCATAATTTTTCTGTTCATTTGTCCAGGGCTGGGACTAAGGAGTAGCCAGTGGGCCATTGGTGCAGATTATTCTCAGAGTCATGCAAGTGCTGGCCTTGAGTCCTGCTTGAATGTCAGCTCAGTGCTAGGATACACGTGCTCATTGACAGCTGCATGGTTGAGCTTGCATTCGTTCTATGACCACTAAGCTTGTGTCACCTAGTCTGGGTAGAATGAGCATTCCCAGTTACCTGATGGCCTTGGTGAGCTGCAGGAGAGGCAAGCTCTGGCTCACTTGGTTGGGATCCCAAAGACCTCTATATGGCATTTTACTTGGTTTCTTTGCTTAGTTTCCTACATTAAGTCTTAGGAACACTGTTTATATAAACATATCAGGAAAAAGCCAGTGGGTGTCTACAGACTGTGGCTCAGACTGATGAAAAGGACACTGAGAAGTCTCTTTTGCTAAGTGCCTGTGAGGAAGGCCATGTGTCCTAGGGCCCTGCAGGCTCTGTCTTGCCCATGTTGTACCACTGATCATTGGGGATCCTGGGCAGGTAGGTGACCCAAAGAAGTATATTTTAACTAGTACCATGATTCTCAAGGAGGAGGGTTTGGTCCCCCACAAGGAACAGACTGTCTCAAACCAAAACTATCAGGCATGGTGCCATGCTCTTTTAAATAGCACTTGGAGGTAGAGGATGAAGGATGGAGGATGGAGGACGGAAGATGGAGAATGGAGGACGGAGGACGGAGGATAGAGGATGGAGGATGGAAGACAGAGGATGGAGGATGGAAGATGGAGGGTGGAGGGAGGATTGAGCAGGGAAGACAGAGGACAGAGGATGGAAGATGGAGGATGGAGGGAGGATGGAGGATGGAGGTAGAATGGAGGATGGAGGGAAGATGGAGGACAGAGGGAGGATGGAGGATAGAGGATGGAAGATGGAAGACAGAGGACGGAGATGGAGGATGGAGGGAGAATGGAGGATGGAGGATAGAGGATGAAGGATGGAGGGAGGATGGAAGACAGAGGATGGAGGACAGGGGATGGAGGACTGAGGGTGGAGGATGGAGAATGGAGGCATCAGCAGTTCAATGACATTCAAGACTACATAGCAAGTTGTCATCCAGGACTATAGGAGACTCAGTCTCATAAGGACAACAAGCAAAAGAACAATAAAAAACAAAAACAGATACAAGCAACAACATCCTTAAAACAACAAAACAACAACCCCACCCCCACCCCAAGTCAGAGGTGTTAGGCATATGGCCATGCAGCCCTGATTTTGAGACTATGGATCCAGATCTGAGTGCGGGAACTATGTTATGGGTGATTCCAGGAAGCAGTGACTCAAGTCCCGAAGAGTGTCACGGAGGAACTGAGGAGGTTTCCCAAGAAACGACAGAGGAAATCTCTTTGTCCTTTACCACCTGGAGAACCCAGGGCTGTGAACCCAGGGCTCTTTCTCTCTTTCTCTTTGACGAGGTGGTAGATTCGGATCTGCTTCGCAGCCCACAAGAGCTGGGGAATCTCTTTCTGAAAACAAGCCGCCCACTTCCTATGGGTGCGGAGGGGCTGTTGTGGTTGGGGCTGAGTAAGGAGGAGAGAGAGGGCTGGCATCGGAGCCCCCTCTCCTCCTGTGGATGGGTCTGGTGGGCAGCACACCTGCAGCTGCTCCTCCCTGAAGGAGGCAGAGGACAACAGTGCTGTTTCTAGAAGCGTCTACTTGCTATTGTCAATCTAGACCACCACAGGGCAGAGAGGCAGACACTACCAATATTCCAGAACCCAGCTAACAGGGACTATGTCGTATAGCCCAAACCATTTAAGATACAAGCAAGGGGCCTCTTGCGTTGTGGCCACAGACACACTACAATATTTTTCATGCTACATTTATGGAAGAATTACTTGCACTTTGGATATTGTAAAAGAAACTTCTACAATATTTTTTTCTTCCAAATTTTTAAAATCAAAATTAGTCTACGAAAGCACAGATCCGCACAACCAGCTGCTCAAATACCACTTTACGCATTTCTGCAATGTTCTTTACTTGGGACTTTATTTTTGTTTATTTTGAGATGAAGTCTCAAATTCATTGTGTAGTCAAAGATGACCTTAAACTTCTGATCCTCCTGCTTCTTTCCACCTCTTGAATGCTGGGATTACAGGTGCGCACCTCCACCCTGAGTTTGTGAGCTTTGTGCACGTCACATAAGTAAGCAACAACTGAGAGTAAATTCTTTTTTAAAACTTATTTTTATGTACGTGGTCTTTTGTCTACACGAATGTCTGTGCACCGGTTGCGTACCTGGTGTTTGTGGAGACCAGAGGAGGGCGTTGGATTGTCTGGAACACTACAGATCTATATGCGCTACCATGCAGATGCTGAGAACTGAACCAGGGTCCTCTGGAAGAGCAGCCAGTGTTCTTAACCACTGAGCTATGTTCTTGGAGTAAATTCTTTTTTTTTAAACACAATATGTTTATTGAGTCTTTGATATCTTACATCTTACATCTTACACTGTCCTTCCCTGTCCTGACCCCACACTTGTTACATCCCCCAGCAAACAGACAAACAAATCCAAACAAAATAAAACAAAACAAAAAGTCCAATTTTTGTTAACTATATATTTACTCAGTGGGGCATGATCAAACCCTCAGAGGCTGCCCCTACATGGAGCTGAATCCTTCCCTTCTGGAATCTCTGCTGCATGCCACTCACTGTGGAGGGTGACACCCCAGCATCCCAGTCTATCACAGATTTTAAGAGTTCTCTCTTTATGCCGGGCGGTGGTGGCGCACGCCTTTAATCCCAGCACTTGGGAGGCAGAGGCAGGCGGATTTCTGAGTTCGAGGCCAGCCTGGTCTACAGAGTGAGTTCCAGGACAGCCAAGGCTACACAGAGAAACCCTGTCTCAAAAATACCAAAAAAAAAAAAAAAAAAAAAAAAAAAGAGTTCTCTCTTTGAGTGAACCCTTATAGGCCCCTTTCTATGCATATAAAACATATGCTTGCAGGCCTTGATAGGTTGTTAGGAAAAAAATCCGATTTGTAGAACAATGGGCTGATATTT
This sequence comes from Mastomys coucha, assembly GCF_008632895.1. Lineage (NCBI taxonomy): Eukaryota > Metazoa > Chordata > Mammalia > Rodentia > Muridae > Mastomys > Mastomys coucha. Next base: position 64,977,553 of record NW_022196903.1, on the reverse strand, counting down.
TCCTTTTCCTAACGCGAACACACACACACACATATATTTACACACACATACACACTTTGAGACAAGGTCTTGCATGTGACCCTAACACATTTATTAACAGTGGCATAAACTCACTTATAAAGCTGGACCATAATTTATCTACCTAGCTTCTCATCAATTCTACCTTTTTTTTCTTTTAACCATGCTGGGTGTTGAACCCAGGGTTTTGAGGTTATTTTTGGTTGGGCCTTTGAGTGTTTCCAATTTTATATCACCGAACAGAACCACAAGAACAATTCCATATGCTTTTGTGTTTTTGCGTTTGGCCGGTAGCCTATTTAAAATGAAGACCAGGCCGGACATGGTAGCATACTGTATATACTTAAGACTTTTAAGCAGCAGTGACGGCTCAGTTCCCTCTTCTGTAAAGTAGTCGGGTGCTGAGTTTAGACCTCCTCACCGCAACCCTCGGCAGCCAACTTTGATCCAGCTACACGCCATCTTCGCAGCTGCTTGCTGCACAGCACACAGCCAGCCCACTCCTGCCAGCCCAGCCCCACTGAACATGTAAACAAGCAAATTATAATTGCTGAGCCAGAAGCAGGGAGATGCTCAAACATCACAGTCTGAGGTGGGATGAGCAACCTTGGGGTGTGCTCTTCCTTCCTTCCGCTGTGGACGGGGTATGAGCCTTCAGGGAACAGAGACTGCACGCAGCCTGGGCCGCAGCCTGGGTCTCAGCCTTACCGTTTGCAGAGTGGCTAGGGCAAGAGACTATCTTGACCCTTTACTATTCTCCCATCAGTCTTGAGACATGGCCTGTCATTTGCAGAAAGCATTTGCTTCGCTGGAGGATCTCTTGCACCTACACTGTCTGACTCGCATCCACCTCACCCAGTTCTGCCTCCATTGCATCTCAGATGCAAGAATGGGCCGTGCTGCCCTTCCTCTGGAGGCATACTTCCTTCTGTGACTATCGGAGACCTCAGCATACATCTCAGTTTTCTCTCACCCTTCTCTGAACTGACCTTGAAGAGCGGGCAGATGACCACGGCACATTGCTTCTGTGAACACGCGGGCCAGTTGCAATGGTTTTGCCTTGCTGGTCATAGACTGTTAGAGCCCATAGTGAAGGCAAATGGAGGGACATTTTAATATGTAAGATTCTTCTTCTCTACTTTGACTCCAGCTCAGCAGTTGCTCCTTGGTCACTCCCTCTATGACTGCAGAAGCTAAAACATGATTGGCAAATTTATGGACAACAACTCTGGTTTTACACATTTGCTTTGGTGCAAGGCTTTCTTGATGCAGGAGTCCTGGGGCTTAACCTTCGTGAACAAGTGCTGAGACAGGAATAGGGAGGGACATGTGGGGACGGGGGTGGTAGGTTCTTATGTCTCTACACTCAAAACCTAGTTCCTTTCTGTAATTGTCAGTAGCATATGGCATATGCCTGGTATTTTTCCCCTTATCTTATTACAAAAGACAAAAACAAAGGACATTACCCCATGAGGAAGAAAGTTCTCTAAGAGAGAGAGAGACAGAGAGAGAGAGAGAGACAGAGACAGACAGAGACAGAGACAGAGGCAGACAGAGAGAAAAGAAAAAGAGAAGTTGGCCAGTGTCAGCTGGTAAGATGCCCCAGCAGGTAAAAACACAAGTCTCATGACCTGAGTTTATGCCTGGAATCACAGTGGACGGAGAGAACCTACTTCTGGAAGTGTTTCTCTGACACACACACACACACACACACACACACACACACACACCACATATTCATCTGCATGTGCATCCAGATAGTTTTAAAATTACCAAGTGTGGGGCTCACACCTTTAACCCCAGCACCTGGGATCCAGAGGCAGGTAGATTTCTTTAAGTTTGAGGCTAGCCTCATTTGTGTGTTAAGTTTTAGGGAAGCTATAGCTATCTCCTCCCCCACCCCAAAGACAGACTCCAAGGCCCTCCAACGGCTGGAATGAACACCTGTTCTTTTCTATCGAAAGGGCTTCTAGTATCACTGTGGGCGAAAGCATTTGGGACACACACATACACACACACACACACACACACACACACATCACAGCAGCATGGCCTGTCTTTGGGAGTCCTAAGTATTTACTAATCTCTTCATCCACAATTCAAGTTATGGGCACAATGTGTGGCCAAATGAGGGTTTTAGATATAAGGTGAGAACACACAAAATGAACTCACCCCTCCTTTCTCCCCACCCCCACCCTGTGTGGTGACTGAACCTAGGACCTCGTGCATTTAAGCTGGAGTCCTACATTCCCAGCCCTTGTCACTCCTTGGCTGAGGTCAATATTTTGACTGTAGAGGAGCTGTCCTTGGATGTCACTGGAACCACCGTGTCTTTATCACAGGACTTTATTTTTATAGCCAAGACATTTTCATAAAAAGGGCAGAGCGTGAGAGAAGAAATATATAAGCCACGAGAGAGAAGAAGTGAAGCTTAAGAAATCTCCTACTAGGAGATGAAGTAGAAGTCTGTCTCCTGAGCCAACAGCTTCCCAACCCCACGGCAAGGCCTGAGAGAGTGAGACGGCCACCAAGAGCCCAGAAGCTGTTTGCAGGAAACCTTTTTCATGAGGTGGCTTCTCTGTGTGTGCGGTCCTCTCCAGAACTGCCCCAATAGCTCTCTCCCATGAGAGGCCAAAGAGCCAATAAGGCTGCCCTACAAAGCAACTAACAAAGACGGTGGCTAGAAGGCTGGGGTCTAAGGCCCAGTCCAAGAAGGGTACATGGTGTGTCATGGTGGGAGTTCTTGGTTCTTCAGCACACTCTGTGAGTGAGCCTGGATTCCGGGGCCTTCTCTGTGAGACTCCAGACCACACACAGAACTTGCAGCCGTTCAAAGCAGGCAGCTTGAGCAAGGGGGTGGCCTCTCCACTGCTGAATGTGCCGTGTCTCTCATTAGTACAGACCTTGCTTTTATAGACTTACAGTTCTTTTGTAGCAGGCTATCAGTGTTGTGGGTGCTGATCATTTGTGAAACCTGGGAAACAACAGCAAATTGTAAGACTCTTATTCTCGGGTCAGTGACACTTTTGCTATATTTCTTATAGCAAAAGCAACGGACTTTGTTAGGATGGTTTGTAAGGTCCACCTCTATCATTTAGAACCTTAAAATTTAAAAAACAAACCAACAACAAAGAAAGACAAACTACAACAAAATAACACATACAGACAGACATGTGTGCATGCACACACACACACACACACACACACACACACACACACACTATGGCTCAAAACCATTTGGGACCAGCAGGATGGCTCAATGAGTAAAGGTGCTTTTACTCCCAAGTCCGATGATATGAGCTCAATATCCTGCCCTGCCACAATGCACGTGTACACACAAAATAAAGAAATGTTTAAAAATAAAAAAGACGCTAAGACCTCCTAGCTCTGAGTGATATTGCTTCTTGAAGCACTTTCTAAGATAACCTGATTATAAGCAATACCAAAGGCCAGAGGCGATGGGCCATAGGTGGGAGGATGTTCAATGGTAGGAGGTTGCTGATATCTGCTTCAAATTGTACCTTGAGTTTGCTAACAACACATCTGTGAGGCCTGAGCTGATCTAGAAGGTTTTTCTTTTCTTTTCTTTTCTTTTCTTTTTTTTTTTTTTTAAGGTTTAAAGCTTTAAACCAATTGGGCATGCTAAAGTTAAAGATCTCAAGGCTAGCCTTCGAGATACTGTCTCAAACTCTCCCTCTCTCTCTCTCTCTCTCTCTCTCTCTCTTTCTCTCTCTCTCTCTCTCCTTCTCTCTCCCTCCCTCCCTTCCTTTCCCCCCCTTGTGTGTGTGTGTGTGTGTGTGTGTGTGTGTGTGTGTGTGTATAGGCTATGTATTCTCAGGATCAAATTGATCTGTCAGGATCAGGCAGATGAAAATCATCTATGCAGAAAGGAAAAAAAAAAATCAACTCCAAGGGCTGGGGCTGGGGTTCAGTTGGCAGAACTCTTCCCTGTGTGCACCAAGCCTTGAATTTGATCTCAGTGCTCATCTACCAGGCATGGTGGTACATGCATATAGTCCCAGCACCCAGGAGGTAGAGGTGGAAGGACCAGTAGTTAAAGGTTAGGCTTGGTAAATAGCAAGTTTGAGATCCAGTCTAAAAACAGCAGAACTGAATCAAATCCAGGAACACCATCTAAGCCTGGGGGTGAGATCGTGGGCCTGAAGTCCGGAGCCACAGCCTCTCTCTTGCACAAGCCCTTTGCTAAGGGCTGACAGATACAGAGTGATCTTTTTTTCATGTATTTTTAAGTTTATGTTGCTGGTTAGTTACTTGAGAGATAGGATCTGTAGTGAGCCTGGCCTTCTACTTTTGAAGTAACTGAGGATGACTGGGAACTTACTTTTTCTTTAGTCAGGGCTTCTCCGTTGTAGCCCTGGCTGTCCTGGAACTCACTCTGTAGACCAGGCTAGCCTTAAACTTACAGAAACTGCCTGTTTCTTCCTCCTAAGTTTTGGGTTTAAAGGCATGCTCAGAGTAACCCACTATTTTGGTTTATGTGGTGCCAGGGATTGCTAGGCAAACACTCGCCAAGTCATCCAAACCCTCAGACCCTGTGCGTGACTCTTTAAAGAACAGCACTTACTGTTTCATGAAACGAATTCGGGCTCTCCTCCGCAAACCTGGAAGAGCAGAGCAGAGACAAACAAGTCAGCGCTGGTTGGTGGATCACTAGCATCGAACCTCAGAGCCTGAGAGGAAGGCAGCATGGTTAGCCAATGCCTGAGGCTTCTTCTGGGGTGCTAAGGTGGTCCCCACGTTCTTCACATTTCACACTTTTGTTGTTGGCTTATATTGAATTGAAGTGTTTAAAATTATTCAGTCAGCCATTCCATGAGTTTAATAGCCTTTACGCATGCTACTAGTCCCAACTCTACTATATCCATCTTACATATAGTGGAAACTGAGGCACGGAGCATGAGAGTTGTCAAATAACTTGCCTGAAATCCATGTAGCTAGTGCCAGAGTTTTAATGCAATTTCTTTATTCCAGTTTGTATCTTAAATAAGCTTTCCTGGGGACTGGGTGTCTAGCACAGGGTGGGATGCCAGGCCTGGTTCAAATTTCAATAGCACAAAACAAAGGTCATTGCTTTTTTGCATCAGGCAGCAACAGAACTTAGAGAGCATCCAAAGCAGTGCGGGCACGCTCCTTCTGGGATGCAGGGAGGAAAGAGAAGTGTGCTATGTTTACTTCCTCAGAACATTTTTATATGTTTTGGAAACAGAGTCTTAGGTGGCCCAGGCTGGCCTCAAACCCCAAAGTCACTAGGTAGCCAAGGCTGACCTTGAACTCCTGATCCTTCTACCTTTACCTCCCACGTACTGGGATTACAGGCATGTGCAGCAGGCTCAGCTAGCCCACCGGGGTTCCTATAACAGGGTATACAGAGGATAACGGTGTAGCAAAGTATTAATGCTCTCAGCTGCTGTTCTCTGGGGTGGGGGCCCACAGCTGTCAGATCAAAGGAATCTGCCGCCTGGAAAAGTTAAGAGCCACTGCTCTGGTTGGTGTCCCTGATGTCCTGCTCCCCTTTATAGATGCCCGGGGAGGAAAAGCAATGCGCTCAAGGTGGCAGAAGTGAACAGCACCAGCAGTAGGTTGGCCTCCCTTCCATTTTCCTGTCCATTTTATGAGACCAGTGACTGCAGAGCCTGGGTGACAGAGGAGCTAAGGGCAGCAGCTATGTGAATCTCCCTGCAGTGTCACTGGGGAAAGGGGACCTCTTTGGGATACTGGGCTTTCATGGGTACTGCCAGGAGCCCCCATGTACCTAGCACATGGGCCCCGAGGACATTATAGATAGCAGCTTTTAATGCTACTGGTATATAGGCAATGCTCTACTCCTGGGTGAGGCTGCTGAGACCCGCGGAGGCCAAGTTCAAAGTCCTTCCAGGACAAAACAGTGGGCTACAGTGGACTCAAACCTAGTGTTCATCTGACTGCTGACACAGGTGGAATCTGGCTTTGGCCTCCTGGGTCGGCGGCGGGACTGTGTCTCTCGGTGGTAGAGAACACCCAACATGCCCTGAGTTCAAGTCCCTGAACTCCCCAAGTCTCTCAAAAACAGAAAGAGCCACTTTCAAACCATAAGGTTTAAGTTTACTATTTATTCTGCTACCTTAGTGAACAAAGTACTTCTAGGGTACACACTTCAGGTAGCAAAATGGGGACCCTTCCATGTCCCTTAGGCATCGACTCACAGTGAAAGTGGATGGCCACACTGAGGGACACCAGCAGAACCAGGGTGCAGGCTACCAGCAGGCTGAGGGGAATGAGGCTACACGTCCGGCCTGAAAAAGACACACATAACACGTACTTCAACACCGTACTTTGGACACAGCAAGGAGTGGCCCCTCCTCCCAGAGAGTGTCACTGGCTGGCTTGTTTGTTTTTTGACACCCGGTCTCACTAAGTAGGCCTCATTTGTAGCCCTGGCTGGCCTGGAACTCATGGAGAACTGTGTGACTCCCATCCCAAGAGGCAGCCCCCTGCCTGCCCCCTACTCCTGGTTGCATTTTAAGCAGATTTGCTTTTTACTCACTTTAAAATACACCTTAAATATCATTGAGGTAATTTTATGTAGAAAATGTCATGTTACATTTGTATTTTTAAAAATGCTATTAAAACTTGGGAGCTGTTTCAAAGGGAGTAGACGCATGTCATGCCTAGTAATAAGATTTTACTATTCATTAAAAAAAAACAACTTTTATTTGAATTTCACAAAAAAAACCCAGACAGCTATATTTTCATTGTATTTTACACAGAGTTAGAATGCTCACAGACCAACATTGCTAATTTGGCATCCTTCCCCTTTGTATCTAAAACCCCCAGTTTTCAGTGTTTACATACATGTATGCGAGTGTGCACACATGTATGTGTATGGCAACCAGAGGAGCATGACAAGTGTCCTGCCCGGTCACTTTCTACCTCATCCCCTTGAGATGGCATCTCTCACTAAATCTGGCACTAGATTGGTGGCCAGCAAGCCCCAGAGGTTCTCTTGTCTCTGCCTCACCCCCAAAAGTCGGGGCTACAGGTGTGTATTGCTGAGCCCAGCTTCTTATGTGGGCATTCGGTTGGGATTTGAACTTAGGGCTGCATGCTTTCATAGCAAGTGCCTTAACCTGAAAAGTCATCTCTCCAACTTCGGTCTCTGTATTTTAATTTTAAAGATAAGGTTTTGTGTCTCCCAGGCTGATCTCTAATTCACTGTGACCAAAGATGTTCTTGAACTTCTCATTTTCCTGCCTCCACCTCTCAAGTGCTGGGATTACACTGTGAGCCACTATGGCCATTTATACAGGCTTAGGGCTTGAACCCAGGGCTTCCCGCATGCTAGGCAACGCAACTGAACTACATTCTCGACCCCTTGGTTTTCTCCTTTCACTACAGTGGACTGTACTGTGTCCATTTCTGCAAATGCATCCCTCCCCCTCCTTTAGTCAGGCCAGCACATCTTTCCCCAGCAGAAGCACTGAAAGTCCTATGGATACCCTGGAGTTTATCCACCAGTGGGAATCTGAGCTGCTTCCTGTGTGTTACTTTTAGAAATAGCCCCTCAGAGAACATTCTGGCATGTTTCTATATGTAGGCGCCTACCCAAGGTAGGAGCTGAAAATGGGGACTACTAAACCCCGGATGTCCATTTGGGTTGTAGTCGACTGCCGCATGTCTCCCTTTACACTTCAGCTGTACTGAAAAGTACCTCCCAGTACTGGTGCACCATACTGGCCTAGTTTCTGTCCATCCCATGTGCCTTCACGGGAGAGAGAGGGAGAGGACTGATTTTGCTTCATTCCCGGCTCTGGGTGGGCTTAAGCCTATCTGCTTACATAAACCACTTACATGATCATTCTTCTATGAGTCGGATATCTGTTTATTTGTCTGATTTTTGCAAGCTATTTAAGCTGCTGGGCTTGTATTCTTAATGTCCTAGGTCCTTCTCCAATACTCTCTGACCTCAGATCAGCCCCATGGTTGATCTCCCTACAGGGCTGAGGTACAGAGCCAAGCCTTCTGGGTGACAGGATAGAGTCAGGGCTCCAGGTTAAGACGCCTAGAAAGCTCTGCACGTGTGAGGGAGGACGTGAATGTGGGCTAGGTGTGTACAATATGCCAAGGACAGTGCCCGCTGAACGCTTTGGCTTTTGAGGACGGAAGGCAAGGAGTTGTTTTACTGTTCCCTCTCACTTCATGGTTCTGAGAGACTAAGGCCTGGGCTGGGGATACAGCTCAGCTGGCTGAGTGCTGGTGGAGACTAGGACGCCGAGGTACTTTGCAGAGCTTGGCAAATTGGCCACAGCTCACCCAGTCGGTGAGCTCCAAATGAGGGAAGCTGGTGGCATGCAAGCTATATGTCCACATTTGCAAGGTGGCGGAGCTAGCAGCAGAATGGCAGGGTTTGGAGGAGGGGCAGGGTGAACAAAGCTCCTTTGGAGTGAAATGGAAGCCAGAGATGCTGTTGTGATTGGAGGAGAATGGTTATTTATTCCAACCGATTCCTGCCTTTCTCTATATAAAAGTGTTCTCTCTCTCCTCTCTCTCTCTCCCTCTCTCTCTCTGTCTCTGTGCCCCTCTCTCTTCCCTCCCTCTCAATCTCAATCTTTCTTGCCCCCTTTCCTCCTCTCTTCCCATTTATGTATGCATAAATATATGAAGGTATGCATGTACCTTTTTTGTTTGTTTGTTTGTTTTTGTTTTTTTGAGACAGGGTTTCTCTGTGTAGTCTTGGCTGTCCTGGAACTCACTCTGTAGACCAGGCTGGCCTCAATCTTAGAAATCCGCCTGCCTCTGCCTCCCAAGTGCTGGGATTAAAGGTGTGCGCCACCACCGCCCGGCTGCGTGTACCTTTTTAAAATTTACTTATACACAAAGTCTCATTCTGCAGCTTAGTGAGGCCTAGAACTTACTATGTAGTCCAGGCTAGCCTCAGACTTACACTGATCCTCCTGCCTCAGCCTCTTGAGTGCTGCGATTACATACGAGAACCACCATGCCTGGCTTATTTATTTTTGAGACAGTATTTTACTATGTTGTACAGACTACTCTCAAAGTTCTGAGCTCAAGTGATCCCCCTGCCTCAGCCTTCTGAAGAGCTAGGCCCACAGAGGCTGTATTTTGTGGGGTTTGCTTTTATTTTTGTTGCCCTTGGTCCTTCTAATAAAGTTTTCAGGGCTTAATACATTATAAAATGAAGTCATTCTGTTTTCCCCTTCACTTTCAGTAATTCTTTGCCTTTCTGCTCATGCCTTTGGGTTTTCTTTTTTGGCTAGTGTTTTGATTTGTCTGAGATAGGGTCTCATAAAGCCCAGGCTGGCTTCAAACTTGTGTTGTAGAGGAGGAGGACCTTGAACTTCTGATCTCTTGTCTCACCCTTCCAGGTGCTGGGACTATGAGCATAAGGCACCAAACCTGGCTGGGTTCTGATTTTCTCTCCAGGGTGACCTCAGGAGGCATTGCCCTTCAGTCTCCCATACCCTGCAGGGACACCTCCGCTGGGGCTTTTGTGTGTTGCAGTGAAGCAAGGAACCTGTGCCCAGCAGTCCTGGGATGGTATAGTGGTTTGTTCTCTGGGTCGTGGCAGATGGAACTTTCTGTTTGTCACTAGTTACTTTGGGGAGGTTCAAGTCAGTATTTTTCCAGAAATACATTTGAGCTTGTGGCTTCAAAGACAGTGCACATGTCCGCACTCCAGCTGAGCTGCCTGGATTCAGTCTCTAGGAGGTTGGGACCCCACCCTTGCTGCTAGGTCCTCGGTTAGAATTCAAAACTGGAAAAGAGCGAAGGGCTGGTCCTTTGGACAGCAAGCCTTAGCTTGTTGACAGCTTGATTGTGACATGATTTGCAAACCTGGAACTTTACCTATACATGCCTATAATCCCAGAACCTGTGAACCTAAGGCAGAATAATTTTAAATTTGAGGTCAGCCTGTGCTAAACAGCTCCAGCCAGCCTGCGTCTACATGGAAAACCAGAAGAAGAAAAAAAAAAACAGAAAAAAAAAAAACAGAAAAAAAACAAAGCTCTGTACCGGTTAAGACTTTTTCGTTATTCCCCGATGCTCCTCTTTAGGCCACCATGCATCTGCTTCTGTCTCTGTGACTTTAATTACCATGGATATTTCACATCTGTGAGCCACACAATATACGGTCTTCACTGTTATGAAGATAAGGCTCACTCTGAAGCCCTGGCTAGCCTAGAATTTGCTTCATACACTAGGCTGACTTTGAACTCACAGAGTTCTGCCTACCTGTCTGCCTGTGAGTGCCAGGATTAAAGATGTGGGCCACCCTACCTGTCTAAAATGTGATTTGTTTGTTTGTTTTTGTAACTGACCCTTCACTGTACATTTTCAAGATTCAGCCTAACTTAAACATGTATTGGTGTCTTATTTTTTTGGAGGGTGGTGTGTGATGTACAATTGAGGATAACTTTGAGTTCCTGATCCTCTTGCTTCTACCTACGAGTGCTGGGATTACAAATGCATGCTACCACGTTTGGATTCTTTTTTTCTTTTTACAATCAGGGCTTCACTATCAGGCTGACCTCGGACTTGTGGTTTTGCTTCAGCTTCCTAAGTGTTTGGAGAACAGTCCTGGACTCCCACACCCAGCTAGTGCTCAACTCCTTCTTAAAAACTTACATGTATTGATTGATTGCATGCATGGTATGGGCATTTTAGGGCCATGACATACACGTGGAAATCAGACAACAACTTTCGGGAATCAGTTTTCTCCTTCTACCCTGTGGGCCCCGGGGACTGAGCACAATCAGGCTTGGCAGCCAGTGCAGCTACTAGCTGAGATATCTTGTGACTCCACTGCTTCGTTCTGCACGTGCCCTTGTTGCACCTGTGTCCTGTCTTCTTAGGAACATCTGGGCTGTGAGTACTTTTCTGGCTATGACAAGTTGTGCTGCTGTGAGCGTCTGTGGGCAGGGTTTGGCTAGATGTGTTTTCTTTAAGGTCTTCCTCTGTAATGATTTGTGAGTGTGGCCTCATGAGACTGTGAGTTGCTGTCATACACAGTGTACCTTTTGTTGACACAAGTTTGGAGCTAGAGAAATAGGCTACAGAGCCAAGACTTCATAAGGGTTTGTACAAGGAAGGAAAGAAGGAAGAAAGGAAAGAGAAGGGGGGAGGGAGGAAGAGAAAGTGGAAAGCTCCCTTTTTTTTTATGTGAGGGCAACAATGGAAGACTTACCCTTGTGGGTCTTTGGATGGGGGAACGGGCATTGTTTCTTCTTCGTCTTTGGAAGAGTCTTCTTGGTTGGGGCAGTTGTAGGAAAGACATCAACTATAGAAAGAAGCAAGACCCATATCTTAGTCAGGTAAGCAGCAGGACTTCCAGGCAGACTCTGAGCCTTTCTTCCAGGCATTGATGCCTTCATGATTGTTGCCTGGTTTCTCAGTCCTCAGATGAATGGAGAGCCCATGGGTGGGGCTTAGTTGGGTGCTGGGCATTGACAACTGTGCAGGCTCAGCTAAGTCATCTGTCCCTCAACTTCTGTGAGGAAGGTGACTCTGCCAGGCTTACATTATGCCTTTAATTGGCAGAGGCAGGTGGATCTCTAAGTTTGAGGCCAGCATGGTCTACAGAGTGAGCTCTAGGATAGTTGGGGCTATACAGACAAACCCTGTATCACAAAAGAAAAAAAAAAAAGCAAAAAAAAAAAAAAAAAAGCTGGCTTCTACTTTGTTGTGGGAATTAGGAGAGCAATGTGCCTAGTAGGCATGACCATGATTGGCAGAAGACCTTGGATTGCTGTCCTTATTCTAGCCTGGTGTGGTGGCACACACCTTTAATCCCAACACTCAGGAGGAGAGGCTGGACGAGCTCTGTGAGTTTGGGGAGGCTTACATGGTCTACATGAGTTCCAGGACAGCCAGGGCTATATAGAAAGACCCTGTCTCGAAAGACAAAACCAAACAAAGCAAAAGGGCACCTTGGTCCTTTGGCATGACCAGTCTCAGCCTCCTCTGCCATCCTAGGCTGATGGAACGAGCCCGTGGAAAGGAGATGGTCCTCCTAAATGAACGCCACTGGCCGATAGAGATGGATACATGCTGTGCTCCAGGCCCTTCTCCTTTTCCTAGATGGCCCCTGCTCTCCTCAATTTTGATCCAGTGCCTCTCACTGAGGGGTGAGAGAGAGGAAGGACAGGACAGTGGGACTGACTCACTGATCAGAGAGACCACGAGCTTCTGAGGTGTGGAGTACTTGACCATCTACACCCTCCACTTTGTTGGCCGAGTGCAGAGGAAAGAGGTCCCCTGCATACCACATTCAGCAAAGCAGTAGGAGAGTGGCTAGGAGAAAACAAAAGACCATTTCCCACACTGCTCTTGACAGCACATTAGCCACATTTGGACACTGCAAGTTTTTTGACCATTAGCGTCAAAGAGCTGTTGTAAAATGACAGCCAGTAGGCAGTGACGAGGTCTAAGAGTCTGGAACCGGTGGCTGCTAAGTCCTTTAAATGCTCACAGCCCCTAAACTAAGTCTATTTGCCTTATCTTAAGACTCAAAGATGCTGGGCGGTGGTGGCGCATGCCTTTAATCCCAGCACTTGGGAGGCAGAGGCAGGTGGATTTCTGAGTTCAAGGCCAGCCTGGTCTACAGAGTGAGTTCCAGGACAGCCGAGGCTATACAGAGAAACCCTGTCTCTGGGGAAAAAAAAAAGATGCAGGGGTCTCTCAGCTGCTCAGTGGAGCCTGGGAGGGAGATAGCACAGCAGCCTGGTCTGATGGGAGGGCTGGGACAAGAGAAGATTGTTCTGTGTTAAGTTCATCTTGCTCTGAGTCAGGTCGATCTCTGGTCTGTGAGTTTGACCTCTCCCTCTCTGTCTTTTCTTGAGAGGGACAAGTCCTTGGAATCCGTAATGTGCTTGCGGGCCTGAACAATGCCTGCTTCCCCAATACTCTACGAACTACTCAGACTTCTCCTCTAAAACATCAGGAGGCTCAGGCTCTGGGGATCTGTCACTGGGGGGATTATATCCAAAAAGGAACTTGGGAAGACACTGCTGTTCCTGGGCTGTTGGACAGGATGTGGAAACATGGAAGCCAGGACAGGTAGATATGGAAAATCACCATCCTCCTATCTCAGACCCTGAAGCACTAGGAAGGCACGGGGCTCATAGAAACAAAAGTAAAACCAAACCAAACCAACAAACAAATAAAAAAAACCCCAAACAAACAGAAAGTTCATATTTCTAAGTGGTCCTCTGCCCATCCTTACTTTACCTACCCCCAACCCCTGCCCCATGAGACCAGAGACTAGAGAGGCCATGGAGACCTCGCTCTGTTTCTGGTGTCGCTGTTGTGTTTTTATAACTCTGGCACTATCCCCAGCTGTCTCTGTACCTCATTAGGCAGAAGGACCTAACTTCTGGGGATGCCTGGGGTGCTTGTGACTTTCAGCCCCCAGATGAATCTGAAGCAAGACAATGAGAATCCAAGTCCTGGGCTGAGTTGAAAAAAGAACGATAGCCAACCACTAGCCTGAGAGAATCTACACTGATCCCTTTCTACTCCAAGAGAGGAGTCCTCACTGTCCATCCAGTATGGCTAGTCTGAACCCAGATATGCTATATGCATAAGTTATGTATCAAATGCCAGGTGTGTAAAAATAGGTCACCTGTTGAAAAGCTAATACTGTTTTGATAAATTGGGCTCAATAAAATGCATGTATTTTTTCTTAATTAGATGCCTCTTAGAAAATGGAAAATGGTGTCTAAGGTTTGCAGTGTACTTCTGCGTGTGATCATTTATTTCATGAAACTGCAGCTTCCTAGAAGTCGAGGTAAGCCAGCAGCTGCCTTGTACAGATGTGGAAACTGAGGCTTTGGGAGGGAAGGGCATGTGATGGATTGGTAGCCAGGCTAGACCTGGGGTCCAGTTTCTTTGCCCAGTGAAGCCCCCAAGTGTGGATTTGAGCCATCGAGCCCCACAAAGAATGCTGAAGACAACTGCTTTTCTGCTATGTCAGAAACACTCTGAGCGCATGCCCAGACAGTGAGACAGTGAGACAGTGAGTACGTTCTCAGGGCCCTGAGACTGGTGTCTTTGTCTCCATCAGAATCATCAGCATCCACCTTTGACTGACCTACCTGTTTTCATCTCATCCGATTCCCCTCCAAAGTGGGAGAACAAATATAGCACCCGCTGGGTGGATGGAAGTCTTAAGCTACCCAGCTGTATGTGACCCTCAAAGGTGTTTGGCCTGGGTAACTCTCAATGTATCTTTTCTATTAGTCTTAGCAGTAGTGGGATTAGTCATGGCTGCAGAGTGAGGCTCACTGAGAGTGGGCAGCTCCAGTGCCGGGTATGTGAGTATGTGTGTGCAATCACATGTGTATGTGCACATATAAGTGCATATCTGTATCAACACACACATATGTATGTGTATGCACGCAGTGTGAGTGTGTACGTGTATGTGCATGTGTGTGGTGTGTGTGTGTGTGTGCACACGCGTGCGTGCGTGCTCATTCATAGCCTTGAAAACATCATTCTTACCCACAGTCAGCTTCGTCCCTCTTCCAAAGACCATAATGGGGCTCCCAACCATTGCACAGAAGTAGAAGCCACTGTCCTCTGGTTTCACATTCATGATACTGAGAAAGGACCGGCTTGAATCTGAAGACGGAATTATATTTTTCTTCTCCTTTTCACCATATTCAATTCGTTTGGAAGAACTCCAAGAGGCCAGGAACTCAAAGTATTTGTCCTTGGTAGGGTCCTGGCGCTCTCTCAGCCAGTAGATGGTTGTTAACTTAGGGAAGGATTTAACCTCACAGGATATTCTTGCAGTATGGTTGGTTTGAACCAGCAGGGACTCAGGGGTCTGAATGAGGGCAGAGCTGCTCCAGAGAGCTACAAGAAACCAGAAGAAATAAACCAGCTGTTGCTATACACATGCAATCTTAGCACTCTGTGGGTGGAAATACAGGGCCACAACTTCAAGTTTGCTGGCCTAGTGAGTTCAAGGCCAGCCTGGGCTACATGAAAAACGTATCTTTAAAAAAAAAAAAAAAAGAGGTGGGACTGGAGAGATGGCTCAGTAGTTAAGAGCACTGGCTGCTCTTCCAGAGGTCCTGAGTCCAATTCCCAGCAACCACTTGGTGGCTCTCAACCATCTATGATATGATCACATGCCCTCTTCTGGTGTGTAGGTATACAAGCAGACAAACCACATAAAATAAATAAATCTTTAAAAAGTTAAAAAAAAAAAATTCTTAAGAAAGGAAGGAAGGAAGGAGGGAAGAAGAGAGGGAAGGGAAGAAGGAAGGGTAGAGAGAGAAGGCCTTGTGAGGCAGCTCAGCAGGTAGAGTGTTTAGTACCAAGTCTGACCCCAGAGTTCAACCCCTAGCACAGCGGCGGGGCCTCAGAATCACAATGAGTTTGTGTCATGGGCAAACAGAAAGAATCTGCCTGGTGAAAGAGTCAGGGTATTAACGGTACTCAGTGTCTATTGAACTCAGAACTCGCAAACATTGACTGCAAGGCAAGCAGTTCTCTGAGCGGGCCTTTACCATGACTTTTGTGTGTGGCCCTTGGCATAAGCAATCTTCTGGAAGTCTCAGACTGGCTCCAGGATTTTTATCCCCCTTACACTGATGAGAAACCCCCGGCATGAAGCTACCTTGTTTGAAATCTCACTGGATTCAAATGCAAAGAGTCAAAGCCGAAAGCCAAAGCTAGTTGCCCACCTCACCTGTGTAGCCTTCAGGGGCTCTAGGCAGCCGAAGAAGTCCTAGGGCAAGCTGCGAGAGGAATTTGGAGGCACAGACACAGAGTGGTTTAGACAGTCTGAGATTTCTGGACTGAAGGAAAGGAACTGACCCTGGGAGGTCATTACTCCCGAGTCCTGCAATGGCCTTCACTGACTTCTCACACCTCGCCTCGGGCAGGGCGGTTAATACAGAAGCAAGCTTGGAAGTTGAGTTTTAGATGGGAAGACTGGGCAGGCAGGAGGAGTTGCAGACAAGGCCATGCGCATAGCCTTTGTCCTATAGCAGCTGCGGGACCTCAGAAGTCACCAAGTTTGAGGTTGCCTGTGAAAGAAGGGCAGCTTGGCTTGCCACTACTGTCCTGCTTGCTGTGGATAGGTGGAAATAAAAGAAAGGAAGGCAGACATACTGGGGCACACTTAGAATCCTAACACTTGCGAAGCCAAGCCAAGAGGATTTCTTTGAGTTTGGGGCCAACCTAGGCTACAAAGTGAATTTCAGGGGAGAAAAAGAGACGTGAAGTCGTATGTAAACAGTGAGGTGCTCACACAGGTAATCAGTGCAGACACTGGAGGTACCCACGTGAATGCTCACACAGGTAAATTCTGCCCGTAAGTCCAATGGTCTCAGGAGATGGTCTAAGCACCAAGAGACGTCTCAAAGAGGATCAGACCAAGTTTCTTTCACATCTAAGACCATGAGGGTGTCAACAAACCCGTTTGATCTAGAAAGCCTGTTTTCTTTGGCTTGCAACAGAGGGCCACCCTGCAGATCATGGCCAAGATATAATACCAAGAACAGGCATGGCTAAAGAAGGAGAGGGCCAAGGATGTGTGAGCCCAGAAGAACCAGCTGCTTGGCATTAATGGTGCAGATCCCGGCCTATAAGTGTGTCGGGCCTTCCCACGCCATCACGGCCTTCCCTGGGAATGATGTGATGAACTAATCCTGAATCCACCCTCAGACCACTCTGAGACTCTACTTGCATGGAGAGAGTGACTCCTCCCCTGTGATTGAGTTGCTGTTCCATCTCCCTTCCCCAAGTTTCAGGGTACCATTTCTGTTCCATCACATTGCTTTGTGTTACTGGCCTCTTTGGGGAAGTTAATATGAAGTGATGGTGTCCGTATATATAATCACTGTGTGTCAGGCACAGTGCGTGTGTGCGTTGTCTGATTTAATCCTCACCAGATCCTATGGGGAGAGACTCATTTTACACGGGAGCAAACAGAGCTCAAGGGAAAGCTGTACTCAAGGTCCCACAGTCTGTGTGAAGTGGACTTGCACTCAAACCAGGGTCGTAGGACTCGGGTAAATGAACTCTGAGCCTACCAATTGAGGAGACCTGTACACAAAGCGGGGCCACAAGTACACAAATGTCAGAAACCTTTCCAAAGAGCCCAGAGGACACGCACAGTCTGGCTTTAGGTCACATACGGTCTCATTTGATCTGCTTGGTGGGCCAGGATCCCATATTCAGAGGAACTCCGTATTTCTAGAATGATTAGCGGCATTAGCTTTAGTGGCCAGAAATAATCTTGTTTCATTTTCCAGTTTTGAACAGTTGAGTTAACCTGGTCAGAGGCAGGGACTGGCCTCCCCGTCTTCCTCAGTAGTATAATCAGCTTGGAGGTTTAGGGGGTGCCAGACCCGTGGATATTGGGAGAGTCTCCTTCTAAAAAACAAAGTCTCTGGGTTGATCACAATGACAATCTTTAGGCCGCACCTCTGTGCCAGCTCCAACAGCCCATCTGCAGCGCTGCTTGTTTTTTTTAATTTTTGGTGGGGGAGGGAAGCTGCAGAGGACAGTGAGAGCCAGGGGCTCATAATGGGTGCCCTTGTCCACTTTACCAGAAGCACTTCCCCAGAAGTAATAAGAGTATGTCTATGGGGCCTCTGGGAACTTCATGGGGCACCCCGAACCACATTTCCCCTTCAGTTTTAGATCTCTCTCCTCCCTTTTCTTTCTTCCGTTTTTCCTTCCTTCCATTTTAGTTCGGGCTGTGGGACAGAGGTGACTTCTGCCCTAGGAGTCTCAGGCTTCTCTGGGTAACCAGCAGGAATCTCCTTTCCGTGTTCAGAGTCTCTGCCTACTGGCCTCCCCTGTTCCCACAGCCCAGCTCCTGCCCATTCCTCCTGTTGGCTGAGAAGCCGGGCCTACGTTCCCTGCTCTAGTGCAGATTTGGGGTAGCCCCACTCTGGGTCTTACCTGCCAGCTTCATACTGAAGAACAGCCAGAGCCGTAGCTGCATCTTGGCGTTTTGGGGGACACCTGTTCGCCTCTGGGGCTCCGTCAACGGAAAGGTGGGTCAAGAGCCAGCTTGGGCGGGTGGGGCACCATGAATGTGAGTGAGCTAAGAGGGCGGGGCCACCAGGGCAGGGGCGGAGTCGTGGTGTGTGTGTGTGTGTGTGTGTGTGTGTGTGTGTGTGTGTGTCCGTCCGGCACCTTCATCCTCATCCTCTACAACATCAAAAGCCTTGACTTTTCAAAGAACCCACCAGGACTCTGTTTTCTGGTGAGAGGAAGTGATAGATCTCAGTCTCTGTCATGCCAAGGAGTTGCACCTGTGTGATGCCTCTTGCCCCTGGGGAGGGCTCAGGACAGAATCCTGATACCTTGGGACAACTGAGTCACAGCAGTCAGCATGCTCCAGGCCTCACAGCCTTGTGAAGCTTGGCCCTAATTCAGACACTTCTTCACATTAGTTCTTTCTGAGCAGCTGGAGGAGGGGTTTGTCTTGGTCTGAGAACACAGTCCATTGTGGTGGAGAACACGTGGTGGCAGGAGATGGAGGCTTTAACATATGTGTGGCTCAGCAAGGAGAACAGCTATGGAGAACCTCCTAGTGCCAGAGTTCAGCTGGCCTTGGAGTAATGGAGACCCCCCTGTGAAGGAGGGAGGAAAGTTAACCAACAGAGAGAGAAAGGAGGGAGAAAGGCAAGTTAGGTGCTACGAAGGGGCCAAGACCTTGCCTGAAAGTAAGGAGAAGTCAAACCTAGACCTAGAGCCCTACGGACTGGGATGTCAGTATGCCTCCCCTCCCCTCTCCTGCCTTACAGTGCGGTATACCCTGGGGCTTCTTTATCGATAGTTTTGAGATCAAAGCCCCATCAAGAACCCATGAAGAACAGGGAAGCCTGAGGAGGTTGGCAGAGGTGAGTTGAAAGAGTGGCTGTCCAGGGAAACTGGATCCTTGGTGATCTGTCTGCTGGGGAGACAGAAGCTGGGGAAGGACTGTGGGGAGATACAACACAGAGGGTTGCGAGCGTCATTCAGCACCAGCCAGGCCGGCTCTGGAGCCATGCACACTGTTCCACTGAGTTTCGAAAGAGTGGATGGGGTAACAGTGGTGGCTAAAGCTGGCAGTGGGGTCAAGACACAGTTACCTCAGTGTCCAAATCCATTATTCTTTCCACCCCATTCCTACAAGTTCTTGGTGACAAGGACAAGAGCTGAAGCAGGAGTACAAAGGTTCTGGGGAGGAAGGAGGAAATGGTCATGTCCTGAGCTCCGCTCTTGGATAGTCCGGCTGGTCTCCACCATACAGTCCTCTTATCGATGTTCCGAGGAGAACCTGCTAAGGCCCAGATGTACACAGGGTAGCTAGCCCTAGGAAAACCAGACAGTAGTAGTTCTTGAAATCAAGGTCAAATGCATGGGTCACAAAGTGGACCAGGAGAGAGGACCTAGTGTGTCTGCTGAGGAATGAATGGTATGCTCGCTCCTTGTCTGCCACTTGTGCTCGAACCTGGTAACTGCTCTTTGTGTTGAATGTACTTATTCCTCACAAATGGAACGGTTCATCATACGTCCTCAGTAAATAGCCTCTGTGGGTTTTGGAGCAGGGGTTTCACTCTCCACTTCTGTTCCCCCTGTTGCTGCTACCTCTCCAGGACTTCTTAACCCTTTTCTGCTTGTGAGCCCTTTCTCCTCTCAAACTTTCCCATGTCCTCAGGCTTAGGTCTATGGAACACTTACACAAAGCAATCTTTACTGATAACTAGTCATAAACGAATCTGTTTTACTCTACTTTTTATAATGACTATATTTTTGTGTATTTGTGGGCCAGAAGAGTGCAACAAATTTGCTGGAGTTAGGGAACATTGTGAGCCACCTGATACAGGAGTTGGGAGCCTAACTCGGGTCCTTTGGAAGAGCAGCAAGCACTCTTAACCTCTGAACTGTCTCTCCAGGTCCCAATAAAATTATTTTAAAGAAATTTTTTGCTGGACATATAATGTTGCCATTTATTAATGATTAAAGTAAAAGTTCATACTAAAGGAATGGTAGTGCTTGTTTATTTTTACATGAAGAATTAAATCTGGCCCAATTTGATTCTACAGACCATAGAACATCAGAGTTGGCTGTCATTTTGATTTTATAATTGCCAATGCAGAGAAAGCTGCTTTATATAAATATAGCACAAATGGCAAGAGTATGCGTAGGGACAGTTCAGAAATGGTTGGCCTGATCCCAAGCCTAAATCCATTTAATAATTTAAAACATTTTTAGAGGTGCATTTATTTTATTTTATGCATGTGAGTGTTTTGCCCACATGTGTGCATGAGTATCACATATGTGTCTGGAATTTGTGGCAGTTAAGAGTGATGGATCTCCTGGCACCTGGAGTTACCCATGGTTGTGAGCTGCCCCGTGGGTGCTGGCGCCTGAACCTGAACTTGTCTCAAGTGCTCTTAACCGCTGAGTCATCTCACCATGGTTTTTGTTTGTTTTATTTTAAATAAAACACAGGTCAGCAATTCAAACATCAATTATAAAAATCAAACATTCTAGCAGGACAGAGGTGGTGCATACCTTTAAGCCCAGCACTCGGGAGGCAGGTATCTGAATTAGAGACCAGCCTGATCTACAGAGTGAGTTCCAGGACAGCCAGGGCTAAACACAGAAACCCTGTCTGAAAAACAAAAGACAAAACAAAACAAAACAAAAACAAAAAACCCTCACAAAAACCAAAACAACAACAACAACAACAAAACAAACAAACAAATTAAAAAAACAAAAGCAAGCATTCTAAGACAGTACAATATAAAGTACAATAATTCGCTGGACAGTGGTGGCACATGCCTTTAATCCCAGCACTTGGGAGGCAGAGGCAGGCGGATTTCTGAGTTCAAGGCCAGTCTGGTCTACAGTTCCAGGACAGCCAGGGCTACACAGAGAAACCCTGTCTCGAAAAACCAAAAAAAAAAAAAAAAAATTGCGTGATAAGGGATGATAGAAAAACACTAAAAGGTTCTTGTTTCTGTAATTAAACCATGGTGTTCCTGCAAGAGAAGAGAGTTTAGTACATCTAGTACAAACATTAATTCACAACATGAACTTGCCTCAAATCTGACGTCAGTTGCTAATGTTCTGTGGCACGGTGGCACGTGAAGGGCCAAGATCACACTGAATGTTCAGAGTCATGTGATGCCATGTAAGTGTGCTCTGGATTCTTCAGGCATTTGATTTTTGGCGGGAGGGAATCGGTGCACATTCAGAAACCTTTGATCACAGCCAAAGGTTGTGCAACCCTCACATTCAGTTACATGGTCCCTTCTGGGGTTGTGACCCACAATTTAAAAAGTTGGAAGTGCCAAGTGCTGGGACAGCAGCTGTCTGCCACCACACCTAGCACAGGAGTGAAGTACGAACAATGGAAAAGAGTTCCAATGTCCCCACATCCCTCAGGCCCATCACTTGGGAGTTTTGGTTTTGTATCCAGCCTAGTGTTTGTGAAGGGCTATCTCATCGGGATTTTGGTTTGCATTTTGTTACCAACTGAAGATGTCAAGCCTCTTCACATGGCTTATCGGCCACGTGTATATTTTTGTATGTCTGTTTAAAATGGTTGTGATTTAGAAAACACATTGTACCTCTCTAGAGGGGAACATCTGCGCTGTGCACATTGCTCTCTTGGTCCTACTCTCTCACTACTACTCACATAGAATTCTCTCAAATCAGTTCAGCCAGCTTGTCATTGTAAAGTGCCTCATCTCATCAGTGTGACCACCCATGTGTGCCCGGTGACTTTCCACTCCTTCCTGGACACCCAGTCGTGCTGGTTAGTTTTAACTATCTACTGGATATGGCCTAGGACCACCTCAGAAGAGCTTCAACTGAGAAATTCTGTAGATCAGGTTGGCCTGTGGGCTTGTCTGTGAGGGACTTTCCTGACAGTTGATCGATGGAGGAAGACCCAGGCAGACCACTGTGGGCAGTACAATTCCCTAGCCCCAAAGGTATGTAAAACTAGAGAAAGCAATGAGAGATCAAGCAAGCAAAGATTTCTGTATTTATTCTTTTTTGCTCTTGACTGTTATGTAACTAGTTGCTTTGAGTTTCTGCCTCAACTTCCCCCCTAGTGATGGACTTTAAATTGATATAAACTCTTTTCCCCCTCAGGTTGCTTCTGATCAAAGTGCTTTATCGCAGCAACATAAGTGAAACCAGAACACCAAGCTTGCCAAGGAAGCAGCTCTCTCAGTTTATGATTAAAAGTAACTGTTTTGTCAGGGGGCTAAAACCACAGAAAGGGAACTCCTGAATATCTTAGTTGGAAACTCTCACTCTGGTGATAAATCAACCTCTAAATATTGGTGATTTAACTCAATACAAAGCCACTGAGACATTTGGTGTCATTTGAAAGCAGTGTGCCAAGTGTTTCAAGACAGTAAACATGTCATCACAAAGAATTGTTAAAAACAATAAGGAGTAAAACATCATCATCATTATTATTATTATTATTTATTGTCATTGTTGTTGTTCTTTGAGACAGGATCTCTCTACGTAGCTTTGACTATCCTAGAACTCACTATGCACACCAGGCTGACCTGAAATTCACAGAGATCTGCTTGCCTCTACTTCTACCTCCCAAGTGCTGGGATTGGAGGTGTGTGACTCCACATTCAGCAAAACATTTTAGTTGATGGTGGACCAAACCTTCATGTCTTGGAAGGTAGAAGCAAAGGGATGAGGAATTCAAGGCCCTCTCTGCTACACCCCAGTACACACTGAGTTAGAGGTCAGCCTGGGCTTCGTGAGACTCTGCTTTGGCTTTTTTGTTTTTGTTTTTGTTTTGGTTTTGGTTTTTTTGAGGCATGGTTTCTCTGTGTAGCCCTGACTGTCCTGAAACTCACTCTGTAGACCAGGCTGGCCTTGAACTCAGAAATCTGCCTGCCTCTGCCTCCCAAATGCTGGGATTAATGGCATGTGCCACCACTGCCCGGCGAGACCCTATTTTAAAGTCAAATAAAATGAACCTAAATGAAACGTAGCTACAGTAGTTTGGTAAAGGACGCTGCTGGTCTGACGAGGTTGGGTCTGCTCTGGGTTGTGTGACCCATTTCAGCTGTGGTGGGCACCAGCAGGAACTCTTGAAATGGCTCTGGAAGGAATGACTAATGAGTGAAAAGATGTGTATAAACATCAACGGTGCTGAGGATGTTGTTCTGTGAAGGAGCACACACTCCTGCAAGGCTCTGGGTTCAAGTCCCACAGCACAACAAACAGTTGTTAAAATACTTCGAGCGGAAAATATCCAGCTGATCTTAACTCAGCCGGTCAGAGAACATTAGGACCATGTC
>NW_022196903.1:64946108-64954207 GCF_008632895.1 Mastomys coucha | reverse complement strand
TACCAGGTTGGTGTTCATGTTCCACTTGGAAGTCTCTAAACAAAAATAAAGAAAAAACAATCTAGATTGTTTTTTCTAGTCCCTTGGAAAAAGTTGTAAATGCCACTACCAAGGGGAAATGAAAGAATAGAGTAAATGTCTTCATATAAAGGGTTAATAAGACCACTGTTACCCATAAGAGAAATGAAACTCAGAGGAGGTAGGGGTGAAGGCCTGACGCAAGAAGAGAAAAGTTCCAGAACAACTAGGACTACAGAGAGACAGAGACAGAGAGAGAGACAGAGGGAGACAGAGAGGGAGACAGAGACAGAAAGAGACAGAGAGACAGAAAGAGACAGAAAGACAGAGAACAACAGAGTGACTCTGGAAAGGTGAGCAGTCCTTAGAGAGTCCGTACCACCCTGCAGAGGACAGGGTTTCGTTCCCAGCACCTACACAACAGGCAGTCCATGCCTGTAACTGCAGCTCCTGGGAATCTGAAGCCCTCTGGCCTCCGTGGACATCTGCCTGGCATGTGGTACATGCGTGAAGACAGGAGTCAGATCTCTGAATTCCAGGCCAGCCAGGGCTATATAAAGAGGCCTGTTTCAAAACAAATAATACACACACACACACACACACACACACACACACACACACACACACACACACACACGAACACACACACACACACAAGTTGCTGCTATGGGATATGGAATTGTGTTTTGACCTGTAAAACAGAAGCACGCACACCTGCCAAGTGAGCCATCAGCCTGTGAAGGGAGCAGAAAAACAACGTCTTACTGAGTGAAGTCCTAAGGAGATTTGTATTACTGACATGGGTGTGGTCATCACACTGCAGAGCCTCAAATCCATGGAGAAATGGCAAGCAGTTTCAACTGAAAACCATAAAGAATATGCAGGGGGAGAGGAGAAAGAACTGCAGGGAGGAGGAGGGCAGGGACAGGAAGGAGGGGGAGGGCAGGGACAGGAGGGAGAGCAGCTCCTAAATGTCCCTGGCAGGTTGTTTTCTTTCTTTTCTTCTCCTTTCTTTCTTTCTCTCTCTTTCTTTCTTTCTTCCTTTTTTTCTGAGACATGGTTTCTCTGTGTAGCCCTGGCTGTCCTGGAACTCACTCTGTAGACCAGGCTGGCCTCAAACTCAGAAATCCACTTGCCTCTGCCTCCCAAGTGCTGGGATTAAAGGCTTGCACCACCACAGCAGGTG
The DNA here is from genome assembly GCF_008632895.1 of Mastomys coucha. Classification (NCBI taxonomy): domain Eukaryota; kingdom Metazoa; phylum Chordata; class Mammalia; order Rodentia; family Muridae; genus Mastomys; species Mastomys coucha. The sequence goes on along the minus strand of NW_022196903.1, from coordinate 64,953,003 downwards.
GTTTTCTGACACTGGTCTGACCAGTGTCTGTGCCTCCAGCCAGTCTATGGCTGTCTGCTGGTGGGAACCAGTGGATTCTGCTGAAACACCCCAGGCCATTCTTCAGTTCTCTTCCTCACTCACTTGACCCTTTCTGAGTTGGCTCACCGTCTGAGGTAGACTGGAGCCACTACTATTACCTTTCAAAATCCGGGGTGTTTTTGTTTGTTTTGTTTTTTGAGACAAGATGCCACTTAACTCCAGGTTGACCTGGAACTCAGTATAGCTGAGGATGACCTTGAACTCCTTACTTTCCTACCCCAACCTCCTAAATTCTGTGATTACAGGCTGCGCCACCATGCCAGCCATATTTGTTCAGTGAGGGGGATTGCAGCTGGGTTTCCTGAATGTGGGGTGAGCACTGGGTTGCGTCATAGCCTATGGCTTCCCCTCATGTTTTCATTGTTTCTCCAGCACCTAGATTATTGCAGCAACTCCAAGGGAACTCAGCCTGGGCCTCTTCGTCTCAGGTCACGTGCATCCAAACCAGATTTATCTTTCTGAAAGGGAACCTTCACCTTGACTTTCAACCTTCTTGACTTCAAGTTGAATTTTACTGGCTTTGTGTGTGGTTGTGGTGGCAGAAGGTTGGGTGGTGTTGGATTTTCAAGACAGCACTTAATGTGGCCCTGGCTGGCACAGACCTCCACGTACAGGAGAGGATGCCCTTGAATTTCTGATCTTCTCGTCTGTCTGTCCCAAGTGCTGGATCCTAGGCGTGTACCACTCTGGCTGCGTTGTATTGTCATCTTAGTAGAATTTAATTATGAATTGTTCTGTGATTCAAAAACAGCAAGTGCTAGAACACTGCCCACCACTGTGTAGCACCCACAAATCCAGAGTAACAGCACTATCTTTTAAGTTTTACCGATTCCCCACTCAACTTTAAAACATTAATTTGAGTTACTTGGTTACAAACGGTACAGCACATTGTTCGAGATGTGTGTATATTTCGGCTTGTTTCAATAACCGGAGATTGATACAAAATCCCTCACAACTCCTATGACTAGAATATACAAGCAGAAGGGCGGCTTTCGTGCCTACCTGAATGCTCAATACACGCTTCACCCCTCCGTGTATCTCAGTTGACAACCCCATCAGATTTATACAGGCTTCCCTTACATTGTGTTAGCTTTTTCTTTCTTTCTTTTTGTTTTTGGTTTTTTGAGACAGAGTTTTTCTGTATAGCCCTGGCTGTCTTGGAACTCACTCTGTAGTCCAGGCTGGCCTCGAACTCAGAAATCCGCCTGCCTCTGCCTCCCAAGTGCTGGGATTAAAGGTGTGTGCCACCACTGTGTTAGCTTCTTAAGGCTTCTACTACATGGATTCATGTTCACGCATATGCATGTGGAGGTCAAAGCACAGTTGTGAGAGTCAGTTCTGTTTTCAAATTCATCTCTCTGGCCTCGGCATCATGTTAACTTCTGAAATGAACATGGCTACCACCCCAGAAAAATGACTCCAGATGGATAAACACCAAAAAAATAAAAATAAAAAAGCAAATATACAGGATTTTTTAAAAATTACTTGAATCTGAGTACAGTGGCTTATGCCTGTGATTCATGCTGAGGCAGAAGGATCTTCTGTTCAAGAGCAGCCAGGACTGCATACAAGATCCTATCTCAAAACCATTTAAAGTTTATACAAGGAAACCTACATCCTTTCATCAGCTCCCATCACAGCCCTAGAGTAAGCCTCTTATTAAAAAGTCATCAGCTCCCATCACAGCCCTAGAGTAAGCCTCTTATTAAAAAGAAATTATTCGCCGAGCGGTGGTGAGGAGAGAGGGGAGAGAGGAGAGGTGAGAGGGGAGAGGGGAGAGGAGAGAAGGAAGAGGGGAGAGAGGAGAGAGATCTGGCAAGATAGCTCAGTGGGTAAAGATGCTTGCTACTAAACTGGATGGCTATACGCTGGAAGTTGTCTTCTGACCTCCATGTGTGCCACATACAAACTCACACAAATAAACAGATAATGTAATGTAAAAAATAAATAAATAGGAGAGATAGAAAATATTCCAATAAGGTACCTCCCTCTGCGTGTGTGTGTGTGGGGGGGGGGGTAAGGGTCTTCGCCTGTTGAACTATCTCACCCATCCCCTGTCAGTCATGTTGAAGCACTTTAACAGTCTTGGCCAGGGGCTGGATCATAACTGAACAGTAGAATACACATGGAAGAATACACAGTGTGAGCAGTGCCCTCCAGAGTTCAGAAGAAGGTGTGAGATCCCGTGGAACTAGAGTTGCAGATGCTTTTGAGTCACCATACTGATTCTAGGAAACAGACCCAGAGTCCTCTGCAAGGTGAGCCAGTGTCCTCGGCTACTGAGCCATCTCTCCACTCTTATTTAGCAACCATTTCTGTATTTAATGTATACATATTCTAGCACAAATCTGTTTCATTTTACATTAACTCTACCATTCTTCTCTGCACACATGCAGGATGAGAGGGAAGGAGATGTGACCCTGTGTCACAGGTGCTGGTGTTCTAAGAGTTACTTAAGGGATTGGGTTTTGCTCAGGTTCTCAGCTGGCAGAAAATGTATCTATCTGAATTACATCACCTCCATTTATCTCCCTATCTGCACCAATGTCATCCATCTCTAGCTACATCGTTTCTATTTATATAGCAAGGCATCTATAGTAATACTACATATGTATGTGTGTATGAGGTTATTTTTCATAGCTCAAAATACTCTCTGGGAGGTTGATCAAAAATCAGCTCATGTTCTGGCAGACTTTGTGCTGTAGCTATATGTCTTCATCTCTGCTTTGCTGTTGGCCTTAGCTCTTTGCTCTAACCTAGCAAGCAGAGAGGAGGCTAGCTGCCAACCACCATCCACACCCTTGTTTGAGCAGCAGCTGTATGGTGTCCTGTGCCTGTTTGTGAGACAGAAACCTGCACCTGCTCTGGACACTGGCTCACTGTGTAACACTCTATGTTTTACCCCAAGATTGGCAGTGCGTGTGGTTATGGGCCGCATGGTCTGCTACTCCAGGTAGTGGCATTTCTGTCTACAGGGAGTATACAGTATTCATGGGAGAGAGACACTAAGAAGAAATTGGACAATTTGTATAAAGTTACAATAATTTGAATAGTTTTTAGTGGGGTACTGGGGAGGTGGCTCAGTCTTGAAAGCACTTGCCTCACATGTCTGAGGACCAGAGTTCAGGTCCTCCACTCCAGAGGTGTATAATGCCTGGTGGGTGTGACTGTTCATCTTCAATGCCAGAATAGACATGGAGACATGGGATCCCCAGAGCAATCTGGCTAGCAAAGACTAGCCACATCAGTGAGTTCTGGGTTTGATTGAGACGCCCTGTCTCAATGAATAATGTGAATGAATAATCCATGACTCCTGGCATCACCCTCAGACTTCCACATGCACATGTCTCAACCTGTGCCCAAACACATGGATGTGTGTGCAGATGCACATGCATGTATGCATGCATACATATATACATACATATATACACATACATACACACCCACAAAATGGGAAAAGAAAAATAATAAATTAAGATTCTTTTTTCCTTTGAGACAATCTCATGCACCCTAGGCTGTCCTTCAACTGACTACATGCCTAAGGATGACTTTGAACTCATGATCTTCCCGCCTGTTCCTCCCAAGTGCTAGGATTACAGACATGTATTACTATGAAGGCATTAGTCTAAAGATCTTAGTTTATTTTATATTCTAGAATCGAGTAACACTTCAGTTCATAAAACAGAATTAGTATTCCTAAGGGCTGAGCTAATGAGACCAAATTTCTAGACAGAGAAGGACCAATGCAAGTCTGGACCAGGCTGTTTCAAAGGCATTGCCTTCTAAGGTGGGGACAGAACAACAGAAATTTAACTGATTGGTAAATATTTGATGATTTTAGGTTCTGGGTTTTTTTTGGTTTTTTTTTGTTTTTTGTTTTTGGTTTTTTGAGACAGGGTTTCTCTCTCTGTATAGCTCTGGCTGTCCTGGAACTCACTCTGTAGACCAGGCTGGCCTACCTCTGCCTCCTAAGTGCTGGGATTAAAGGTGTGTGCCACCATCGCCCGGGGAATTTCAGGTTTTTTAATGATTAAATGATGCAAGAAACATCATTACCATGAATGAATCCTCCCATAGCTCACTGGGAGGATCTGACAGTTACCTTTCATTTTTTGGCTTCTTGAAATGTCAAATAAATGGTGTAAGGTTGGTTTGATGACATGGGACTTTAGCACAGTGACTTCCTTTAATGTTTTGTTTGTGTGTCTATGTGTATACATGTGTTCCTGTAGAGCATGCATGTGTGCAGGTACACATAGAAAACAGTGACTAACACGGGGTGTCTTCAATCAATTTCCACCCTACCTTTTGAGACAGGGTCTCTCCCTGAACCTGGAGTCTTCAGGTTTGTCTAGACAGGCTGGTCAGTGAGGTCCAAGTATTTCCTGTCCCTACTTCCCCAGTGCTGCCTTTACAGGCATGAGGCCACACTCAGTTTTTATGTCGGGGCTGGGATCTGAACTCAGGTCTTCAGGCTTGTGTGGCAACAACTTTACTGATGGAACCATTTTCCCACATGCCCCCTTTTGACTTTTAATTGATGTACTGGCACACAGTATAAAAGCCTTGTCTAGAACAATGACCTATGATTTTATTTAACAAGTTAATGAGCCAATGACAAAATGCTCATTTTATTCAAAGCCATAGCATGTGTGTATATGCATTTATGATTGTGTTCATTGTTACTACTACATAAGATGATGTGTGGACATGTGTGCTTGCATATATATATTTGCATGTCTACTAAATGCTCTGCACATTGATACCCTATTAATACTCATGACAGCACTCTTAAATAACTTGAAGGCAGGCCATTGGTTCATACTCAGCTTCTGTCTTAAGCCAAATCACATTGATGCGCCAAGCCACGTTGACTTAGGAAAGAAAAGAGCATAATTCCCAAGACAGCAGCTGTAGCTGTCATGACAAAGGTCCTGCTGCGTGGCAGCCCTTTTGCTTTGGCTTTTCTCTGCCCTTCCTGCTGTTTCCTCTGTGTGCCTTCTACCTCAGCCTGCTCACTCCTGCCTGAAGGACACCCCAGAGAGTGGCGCCCACAGTCTAGTCCCTGTTTGGCAACTTTATAACCATTACATATGGGCAGATACAGATATTTGGGCATGTCTGTAAATCTAGGAACCACAGGTGAGTCAGAACCAGGAAAAATCTCTGTCTAGTGGAATCTGCTAGAAAATCCTCAGCTCCTACAGCCTGAGCTACTGTGAAGTAGAAAAGTCAAAGTGGGACCTAGGACATGTGACTCCCCAAGGCTTGCAGGGATGTGTCTCCCCAGAGCACATAGACATGTGTCTCCCCAAACATGCAGGCATGTGTCTCCCCAGAGCACATAGACATGTGACTCCCCAAGGCTTGCAGGCATGTGTCTCCCCAGAACGCATAGACATGTGACTCCCCAAGGCTTGCAGGAATGTGTTTCCCCAGAGCACATAGACATGTGACTCCCCTAGGCTTGTAGGGATGTGTCTCCCCAAAGTGCATAGACATGTGTCTCCCCAAACATGCAGACATGTGTCTCCCCAGAGCATGTAGGCATGTGCAGATGCCTCTCAAGGCATGCAGATTTGGGCAGCCACAGGAGCCGACGCCCACTTCATCTTGGATTACTCTTCTCCACTTCCTGCTTGCTTTCTGCATTTCCACCTTGGCCATGATTCTGGATAAAGACAAAATTTTTAGTCCTCTTTTGATCTCTGGGACGATAAAGATGAGTTCATCTCTAGAAGTTTCCTTTTCCACTATTTTGAGGCCAGATTAACACAGTCTTGTGCGTCTTTTAATTTTCCCAGAGCTATATTCTTTTTTTTAAAAGATTTATTTATTTATTATATGTAAGTACACTATAGCTGTCTTCAGACACTCCAGAAGAGGGCGTCTGATCTCGTTAAGGATGGTTGTGAGTCACCATGTGGTTGCTAGGATTTGAACTCAGGACCTTTGGAAGAGCAGTTAGTGCTCTTAACCACTGAGCCATCTCTTCAGCCCCCTACCCCCACCCCCAGAGCTGTATTCTAAGAGGACATTGACTCTTGTCATAATTTGTTGTTGTAACCAATACCTGGGAAGGGGTGACCAATACCTGGGAGGGGTCTGTTAATATTTTTCATTATTATGGTTATTTATTTTGGTGAGGTATATTTGTCACATTTGGAGGTCAGAGGACAAATTGTGGGAGTTAGTTCTCTCCTTCTGTTTTGTGGTCCCAGGGATCGATTCTAAGCAGTCAGGTTTGGTGGCAAGTACCCTTACCTACTAAACCATTTCACTGTCCCAGGAGAAGTTACTTATTTTAGTTCATGGTTTGAGAAGTCTCAGTCTGTCATGGTGGAGTGGAACAGTTCACATCATGGGAAACCAGAAGTAGAACAAAGCAGTCGGTGGGTGCCACGCACACTTTGCGTGACAGCAGTTTATAAGGCAAAAAGCTTCAAGGAAGCCAGTCTCCTTCAACCCCTAACTCAGAGGTAGCCCAGATATATCCTTGCGATAGTTTCGCATGCTAGGTGCCCACCAAGATGATTTACTATAATAGCTAAACAAAATTAAATGTTTTGCTCTCTGACCTCCACCAATGTTCCAACATCCTAGCCAAACCCTGGTTTGGAATTTCGCAGGCAATGTTACACATTCAGATTAATTGCCTCCGGCATTGTTAGAGAGATAATGAGGTGGGTAGGGCTTTGAAGTTTACAGAATAGAAGTTGGTGATCCCAGGGCAAGGTCAATTTTTCAGTCACATACAGCAGTTGAGCCACCCCCAGGGACTTGAAGAATGAGACCCCTGGAACAGGCCTCTACT
>NW_022196903.1:64929692-64945945 GCF_008632895.1 Mastomys coucha | reverse complement strand
GAGTGTGTGTGTGTGTGTGTGTGTGTGTGTGTGTGTGTGACAGTGTGTGTGTGTGTGACAGTGTGCAGCAGTGAGCACTCGAGATTCGAACCTCTACCCTCCTGGCTGGCTTGCCCACAGCCCCCAGGGACTCTGGGGGGCCCATGCAGGCCTGAGGGTGCTCTGAACCTGGGGGTTCTGCACCGGTCCAGAAGTAGTGGCTGCTGTTTTAGACCCAGTGTGTTTTGGATGACTTCAGATGTACCCTGACTGCTGAGCTGCCAGATTTTCTTTTCTCTTTTGTAATGACTGTAAAAGTCTGATGCCATTTTGAGAAATACATTCAGCTCCTGCACTTCCTTGTGTCATGTCTGTTATTTTTTCTTTGCCGATGTCTTGTCGACCTGTACTTCTCCCGTGGGTGGAGGAGCCGAGACTGGCCGGCCTGCGGCAGATGGGAAAGAACCCGAGCAGGGTGGAGGTATTCTCAATGGCCTAATCCATCAATGGATGGATCCATCCATGAGGTCAGAGACCCCATGATCCAGGGTTCTTCAGGAGCTATTAACAGACACCCAGAGCCATGTTCTACTGAAGAAGCACTTCACAATTCAGTCAAGCTGACAATGGAGATTAACCATAATAACTCCTTGAAAAGAAAAAGCTTAATAAAAACATAAGCAAGCCAGGCAGTGGTAGTGCACGCCTTTAATCCCAGCACTTGGGAGGCAGAGGCAGGCGGATTTCTGAGTTCAAGGCCAGCCTGGTCTACAGAGTGAGTTTCAGGACAGCCAGGGCTACACAGAGAAACCCTGTCTCGAAAAACAAACAAACAAAAACCCCCAAAACAAAAACAAAAACAAAAATACAAAACAAAAACAAACAAACAAACAAACTTTTGTGCTCGCTTCGGCATCACATATACTAAAATTGGAAAGATATAGAGAAGATTAGCATGGCCCCTGCACAAGGATGACACGCAAATTCATGAAGTGTTCCATATTTAAAAAAAAAAAAAGTAAGCAAACTTATCTCAGAAATGTAGCACTTACTATAATAGAAAGTAACTGTTACTGTGGAGAGAGGGTGGATAAAAGCTTAAGTTGGAGTGTAAGAATTGAGCAAATAGGGACACCTCATAAAAATACCAAGGAGCAAGGAATGTCCATTTAGTCTAAAGACAGAGCTTCAGAAAGGTTTACAGAGCAAACACCCATCCTCAAGAAATACCCGGTTCCAGGAAATGGCCCCGGGAGGATGGCTCTCCCCCCAACCCCTCCTACGTGCAATCAGCATCTCCCCCTCACCTGGGGCATAAAGGTCAATGAGAACAAAAGACAATGGGCTCCACCAATGAGAGATAACCAATGCTGTAAACCTATGTACTGAAAGGTATAAAAAGCATGTGTGCTTTTGTCACTGGTCGTGCCTTTGCTCTGAATACAGGACGACCCCAGTATACTGGCAATAAAAACCTCATGCAATTTGCAGCGATCTCCCTCCTGATTCTTCGCCAGTGGGGGACCCATGCTGAATCTAACAGGAGGAACTGCAAACAGTTCTAGAGAGGATGAAAGCCACAACAGCACCCAAGGTTTTCCCTTTGGGGGCAGAGGAGGGCACTACTGGCCAGTGAGCAGTCTTCTCCTGTGTCACTTAAATGAGTGACCCCATACCTTACCGAAGGGACATTTGTAAGGAGCAGTGTGCTCCACCTCAGAAGACCTCACTTAAGAGTCATAAACTGGGTCTCTCAGTCACCCAGGCTTAACACCTCCTGCCTTCACCTGGAGGAGAAATGTCAATAGAAACAAAAGAACAATGAGAAAGATAAAGTGTAACCAGCCCCATGTTGTAAACTGTAAAACTCTGTTCTGAAAAGGTATAAAAACTTAGAGCTTTGTTTCCTCCTGGTCACTCTTGTCCCGAATGCAGGGTGACCCTAGTATACTAGTTTCAATTTAGAAAAACCTCATGCAAATTGCAGCGGCCTCCTTCCTGATTCTTCGTGAGTGGGGTACTCACACCGAATACAATAGCGCCAGGAGCACACAGCAGCTGCACGGTCTAAGTTATGATGAATCATACTGTCTTAATTGTTATAGTAGCACAGGGGACTGCTGGCATTTAGTAGGTGGGTGATAGACATTACCTGCTGCTTTCAATAGATGTCATTTGCATACTTGAGTTAATTTGCATATCAGTCTTCCCTCCCTCATTTCCATATATGCGTTTATCTCATTCACTGTTGCATCTCAGTGCCTAGACCTAGGACTAGAATCAATATGGTTTTTTTTTCAAGATTTGTTTATTTATTTATTACTACATGTATTATTACATTCAGACACTACAGAAGAAGCTGTCAGATCTCATTACAGATGGTTGTGAGCCACCATGTGGTTGCTGGGATTTGAACTCAGGACCTTCAGAAGAGCAGTCAGTGCTCTTAACCACCACTGAGCCATTTCTCCAGCCCCTCAATATGCTTTCTTAATTGTCAGAAATGGTTTGTCTAATAGCACTGTATCACTCAGGGTCAAATCAAAGCCACAGGAGTGATTAAAGCAGAGAAAATTAAATACAAAAAAGTAATTCGTCAAAAATGGTGGGTACAAGAGGAGTCCAGGGCAGGGTTTGACAGGTCTTCTGTAAAGGGCCAGATAGTAAGTTATTTTGGGCTTTGTGGCAAGAGTCACAGCCAAAGATATCACATGTTACAACATAAAACAAATATCCACAACATTTTTATTGATGAAATCCAAGATAAAATAAATGCATGTTTTAAAAAACTTTGTGTGTTGGGGGTGCAGAGGGTGAGTATGTGTCGCATGTGGAGGTTAGAGAACTTGGGGGAATGTTCTCTCTCTTTCCACAGTGGGGGACCAAGGGGTTGAGCTCAGGTTGTCAGGCTTGGCAACAAGCGCTTCCACACACTGAGCCATCCACCAGGCCCACAAGTACATGCTCTGGAACACAGTTCAATTAGTGAAGACATCTCCACGTTGTATAGCTGAGATTCAAATGCTCCAACTGTCAGATCAAGAGCACCAAGCAGGTAGCTGGCTGTGATGTGACCTGGCTGGGGCTGGGCTCCATGGGTGGGACTGAGGAGGCAAAACTCAGAGCAAGGAGCCTGAGGGTCCTCTCCCTACCCACTCAGGATTTACACTCTACAGACAGAATCCACCAACAAGCTATTTGCTGAGGTGCATAGGCAACAGGTAGGGCCCTTTCCCTAGCGCCTCTTCATTTTTTAACTAAGAGAAGGGCGCACCAGGGAAAGAGAAGTCCCCCTTTCCTGACTCTACAACGACCTTCTACCACCCTCTACAGGAAGAGTTTAAAAGTCCAAGTAGTAAAATCAGACTAGTGCATAAGGTCCTGTTTTAAGAGATGATCATTTGATACCTGGGGCAGGGCATTTAACAGAATGATAACAAGTAATTTCCCTCCATTCTGTTTCTTGCTTTTACAAATAGCTATGGGAAAAGTCTCATATGAAACAAAATTCTGCATAAAACCAGCACACCTCAGGAGCTAGCTCTCTCCTACAGTGTGGGTCCCAGGGATCAAACTCATGTTTAAGCCAGGCTTGGTGGCAAGCACCTTAGCCTTCTCACCAGCCCCTTGAAGGTTAGTCTGCCCCTCACTACTGTCCTTTACCCACCAAATTCTTGTCTCCTGAGCCCACTCATACCAGATACTCCATGTCTTTCTGGAGCTCTTCTGTGTGTTTACTTAATGCCTATTTTCAAGACTCTAATTTTTATAGATTTTCATAGCAAAGCCTTCCACTTTGCTTCTAAATGTTCTGACAAACACATCTATTAATTTTTCTTGTTTAAAAGCATCTGGCTAATGTGTTGTAAGACATTTCTCTCTTGGCGGGCATGGTGGTGAATGCCTTTAAGCCCAGCTATTATCGCCAAGACTGTTTTACACAGCATATGTTGATCTCTTAGGTAACCCTGCAATTAAAATAAAATTTAAATTAAACTTAATTAAATTAAAAAATTAGCCAGTTTTAGCCAGACTAGGTGTAGCAGAGCACTTCCCTTGGTGGCCCATCAGATGAAGGCTCATGACTTGGGGTGAGATGTAGCTCAGTGAGAGAGCTCTTGACTTGCATGCACAAGGCTCTGGATTAAATCCTCAGCATGGAAAAAAAATGCAGCCCAATTAGTGCAGATCACAATTCTTTTCTTGTCTTCTTTCTATCTTTCTCATTAGTAGAGGGGCTGAGTGGTAGACAGAAGACAGAGCAAGGACAGGAGCATTGCCAGAAGGGTAGCGATGGCAAAGGTGGCAGGAGCTTCAGGGAGATACCAGGTGTCTGAACACGCCAGTCCACAGAACTGTAGCCCTGGTCTGTTACAGAAGCTAAGTGTTCAAAGACAAGGCCTGCTGGGGAGCGGGCAGCTACTACCTACTCCTGCTAGCTTCTGCTCTGGAGCCAAGTGCTCCGGCTCTGATGATTAGCAGCAGAGCGCAATAATCTCTAGCCTCAACACCTAGATCTTTCTGGACTAACTGGCTAAAGCTCCCGGCGCTCAGGCTTGTGACTAAAAGTCCCTATGTCTGTCAGCATAGCCCAAAGGCTTTGCACACTAAAGGGTCTGTCACTGCTGGTACCAGAAGAGCATCCCTGCGCAGACTCACAATTTCTACACCAGTAGAGTAGATGGACCACAGCAGCTGGCCTAACATCTAATTACTTTGAGGTCATTTAATTCATCCTTACCAAGAGAATGGACACATTGACTTTTGGGACCCAAAATGCACAAGCATCAGTAGCGACTGCCCAAGATAGCTTCATCCCACAAATCCCTCTCCTCCGGCTCCTTCTTTTTTTGGTGGGACCGGCGTCTGCCTTTGGTGGAGTCTCTCCCATTATGGTGGTTCTCCTTTCTGTGCCTAGACTTCTGTGTATCCTGTGGCTCTGCTGAGACCTTCCTTCTGCTGAGGCTATCTTCAGTGCCTGAACCCCTTACTCCATAGAGTTTCCCCTTGGGCATCTCTGGCTCCTGAGTGGTAGCTCCTCCTTCCTCCTGACGCCATGTCCTTTCCTTTCGGTCTTGACTGACTGGCCGGTTTTTAAGACAATGTTTTAGAGATTCCAGTCTTTGTCTGCAGTAAGGTGCCTGGTTTTGCCCTGTCAGCCTTTTATAGGAAGGAGAGGGTCTGGAGTAGTTTCTGAACCAGAATGGTAACCCGGGCATTGGAGCTCCGGGCCTGACGCCATCTCTCTCTTGGTGAACAGAGTCCTCTGCCATCTTTCTGAAGCAGACATTTGGATGTAATCCTCTGGCTTTCTGCTTTCTAATGAAATCTTCAAGTTCAAGCTGAAAAGAGTCATTGGTCTGATACTCTTCCATCACACTGACCAAGAATGTATCTCTCTAGGAAAAAAATGGGAGAAGACCCTCTGTTGAGGCATCATTTTACTGAAGACATTTTCTCTGTCCTAAGAGAGAGTTTGACGTTACTTATACAGTAAATAGAGTATAGTCACTGGTGTTGGACATGAGTATTTTTGACATAGTCTGGGGATAGGAAACTATAATGGAGGATGAAAATTACTGCTTATTGGGTTTTACGCCGGGCAGTGGTGGCACATGCCTTTAATCCCAGCACTTAGGAGGCAGAGGCAGGCAGATTTCTGAGTTTGAGGCCAGCCTGGTCTACAGAGTGAGTTCTAGGACAGCCTGGGCTATACAGAGAAACCCTGCCTCAAAAAACCAAAAAGAAAAAAGAAAAAGAAAAAAAGAAAATTACTGCTCATTGGGTTTTGTTTTTAATTTATATTTTTAAAAATTATGTCTATGTATTTAGGCATGGATTTGTACATAGGGAACTCAAGAAGGCCAATGTTATCAGATCCTGCTGGGGCTGACAGGTGGCTGTAAGCCATCTCATGTAAGTGCTGGGAAGCAAACTTGGGTCCTTTTTTAGAGCTGTGCATTCTTTTACCTGTTGAGCCACCTCTCAAGCTTGCATTTTTTTTTTATTTCAACATGGTGACTTGGTTCTACTAAGTAGCCTTAGCTGCTATTCAACAGGCTGGTCTTATACTTGTGTTCCTTCTGTTGCTGCCTCCAGAGTGCCAGGATTACAAGCACATGTCTTAGCTGGTGGAAAATGCATTATAAATGTTAGGCTCTAGGGGCTCAGTAGGTAAGAGCACTGACTGCTCTTCCAAAGGTCCTGAGTTCAAATCCAAGCAACCACATCATGGCTTACAACCACCCATAGTGAGATCTGACACCCTCTTCTGGTGCGTCTAAAGACAGCAACAGTGTACTCATTTATAATAATAAATAAATCTTTAGGCTGGAGCAAGCAAAGACTTAGTAAGCGGGGCAGACTGGAGTGAGCAGAGGTCCAAAAATTCAATTCCCAACAACCACATGAAGGCTCATAACAATCCATACAGCTACAGGGTCCTCATATATATAAAATAAATAAATCTTTAAAAAAGTGTTAGGAGCCAGGTGGTGGTGGCGCATGCCTTTAATCCCAGCACTTGGGAGACAGAGGCAGGTGGATTTCTGAGTTTGAGGCCAGCCTGGTCTACAGAGTGAGTTCCAGGAGAGCCAGGGCTACCCAGAGAAACTCTGTCTCGAAAATAATAATAATAATAAAATGTTAGGATCTATAAATAAATACTAAATGGAATATACAACAGTGTACAGTGTGTGTGCATAAGTATATAGCATGCATACCTTGTTTGTATGTGTATTCATTTGTGTGCAGCTGCATATGTGAGTGCAGGCCAGAGGCTGAGCTCAGGTATTATTCCTCAGGAGACTTGTTTTTTGAGAGTCTCTCCATGACACCTAGGGCTTGCCCTTTAGGCTAGGATGACTGCCCAGCTATTCCCAGGGATCTTCTGTCTCCACCTTCTGAGCACGGGGGTTACACACGAGCCACAACACCCAGCTTTCCATGTGGGTGCTGGGGATCAAATTTAGCTCTTCCGAGTTTGCTCTGCAAGTACTTTTCTGTGTGAGCTATCACCAGACCTCAAGTGTTACATATACTAATGAGTATAAGGTTTATCATGGTTGTGACAGGTTTAAAAATCAGATAATTTGGACTACAGAGAAGGTTCATCAGTTAAAAGCAATGGCTACTTTTACAGAGAACCATTCAGTTCCCAGCATCCACTTGGTAGCCCACAACCAACTGTTACTCTAGTTCCAGGGGATCCACCGCCCTCTGCTGGCCTCTGCAAGCACTGCATGCAGATATACAGGCACACACACAAACCTTTTTTTAAAAAAATCAGATAACTTTAGACCTTTCCTCTTTCATAAAAACGATTCCATGTATAAGAGTAAGTTATTTAATCTTCTAATTAAATTGTAAGTTAGAAGGGACTATCATGTAACTAAACTAAGCTGAAATCAAGTTGTACATGGTGTTGCAGGCCCTTAGTCTCATCACTTTTTTTAAAAAAAGATTTATTTATTAGTACATGTAAGTATACTGTAGCTGTCTTCAGACACAACAGAAAAGAGTGTCAGATCCCAATACAGATGGTTGTGAGCCACCATGTGGTTGCTGGGATTTGAACTCAGGACCTTTGGAAGAGCAGTCAGTGCTTTTAACCACTGAGCCAACTCTCCAGCCCCTAGTCTCATCACTTAAGAGTTGATCTTCACGAGTTCAAGGCCAGCTTGGATTACACAGAAAATTCCAGACCAGCCAATGAGAGACTCTGTCCAAAATAAAAGATACTAGAATGAGGACTAGCAACATTCAATGGCTCATTGGTAGCCTATTCAAAAAACTTGGCTGCGCCAGGCGGTGGTGGCGCACACCTCTAATCCCAGCACTTGGGAGGCAGAGGCAGGTGGATTTTTGAGTTTGAGGCCAGCCTGGTCTACAGAGTTCCAGGACAGCTAGGATTACACAGAGAAACCCTGTCTCGAAAACCAAAAAAAAAGAAAAGAAAAGAAAAAGATCCACTTTCTTTTTCATAATGGATGAATACACTTTGCAGGGCTGTCTGCATGCTGGAACAGTTCTGGAATGTGCTTTTATTTGTAACCAAATCTCTAAATTTGGGTTATTTGTGGCTTTGTGGTCTGGATAATGAAGCAGCAGTATTCTGGATTCACAGTGTGTCATGGATATATAGTTCAAAGCTAGAAGGTGGACTCTGGGGCCAAGGCCCTCATTCTTGGGAAGGTCTAACAGCCCTAATTCTAAAGCAGATATAGGGGCTGAAGCCCCTACCGGGGACTTGACTCTTTCTCCCTCCTTACTGCCCTTTCTCCTGCCATCCAGTCGTAAGTAGCTCAAGCTGGCCTGGAACACTCTCTGTGCTCAACGATAACCTTGAATGTCACCTTTGGTTTATACAGTGCTAGAGGTCAAACCCAGAGCTGCGTACATGCTGCCAACTGAGCTACATCCTCAGCCCAGGGTTTTATTTTTCTGTGGAGAGATTTAAATTGAGTTCAGATTTTGTCAAAGTGAAAAACTTTCAAGTGGCTTCAAGTTGTTTCTTCAACATGGAAAGATGGAGAGTGAGCCTTTGATAGCTAAGTCCTTTCTTATTATGGAATGGTGGTTAGCACCCTCGTGCCCTATAAGAAAGTTGCCAAGGAGAAAAAGTGTCCGTCTGCAGGAGGGAGCTCTTCAAAAGCCACATAAGGAGCAGAGGCATTGAAGACAAGCAAGACAGTCAAGCGAGTTGGCACATGAGTATATGACAGTACAACTCCTAAGTCATCCTCAAGTGTGACCTGCTCAGAGAGGACCAGACTAGGATCAGGAAGAGAAACACGGCCACACCTGTGCTTAGTCAGGCTGGTATTTTTGGTATGTTTCTGCATACACATATGCTGGGGTTACTCTGAGCCAGGTTCAGGTAGGCACTTATAGCTTTGTGTGATAGATAATACAGAATCTTTGATACACCCTCCCTAATGCAAAACAATGGCTGGGGGTGCAGCTCATTGAGAGAATCTGGGATGTCCAGGGCTTAGTCTCCAGCACGGCTTCCCAAAGCAATCCCAATCAGCAGGAGAGGCCCAGGCTGTTACTGGGAAGAGGATGAGATCGGGGAAAGCGACATTCGGTATGTCAGTGGGCATATGACTATGCCCACTTCTTTCCCTAATGGCCTTCTTTAATCAGGGTTTACCATTGGCAGAAAAGGTGGCACCATGAGCTTCACCAAGTCTGGCCTGTCTATAGATTCAGCATCCATAGTTTACCTACTGCCTTCCACTTTGTATATCTGTCATTTAGCACCCTCTCAAATGTTTGCACTGCATTCATTTTTATGTTGTGTGGATCTGTGGGGCATGCATGAGCTGGTTCTTCTCTTTTATCATGTGGGGCCAAACTTGAGCTGTCAGGCTCGGCAGTAAGAGCTTTTACTCACTGGACCATGGCACCAGCACACACCTTTTAAATTGGGCTTGGAGTCAGGCAGCGGTGACATGTCACACACCTTTAGTCTTAGCACTTGGGAGGCAGAGGCTGGTAGATTTCTGAGTTCAAGGCCAGCCTGGTCTACAGTGAGTTCTAGGACAGCCAGGGCTACACAGAGAAACCCTGTCTCAAAAAAAAAAAAAAAATAGGCCTTGGATTAGATCACCCTACCTCTACCTCTCAAATGCTAGGATTATGAGATTATAGGATCATTTGATCACACCCAGCTAGCCTTCCCAAGTGCTGGGATTATGGGATTATAGGATCATTAGATCACACCCAGCCAGGCCTCCCAAGTACTGGGATTATAGGATCATTGCATCACACCCAGCCAGGCCTCCCAATTGCTGGGATTATGGGATTATAGGATCATTGCATCACACCCAGCCAGGCCTCCCAAGTGCTGGGATTATGGGATTATGGGATTATAGGATCATTGGATCACACCCAGCCAGGCCTCCCAAATGCTGGGATTATGGGATCATTCAACCACACCCAGCCAGGCCCTCAGTCTTCCTTCTCTACTTTGACCCACCTAGGAGCCATTATCCAGGAAGCAACAACAGAATTGGTTTAAGACTCATCTGACCCTGTCACCTCTAGCCAAACACTCCTTGCTTGTCTTTGGTTTAAATGACAACACTCTTTAAGTCTAGGGCCTCTCTCTCCTCAGCCATAGCACTCATCATTTTCACTCAGTTTGGGATCCAGGCTTCCTCTGACTGGCCATGAGAAATGAACTCAATTCCTACCCGCAGTGCTTGCCTAGTCAAGATAAGCTGGGCTGTCATCCCCTCCCCCCCAATCTTCTTGTAACATATCAAAGTGAATACTTCTATATGAACACTAGAAAGAAAAAGTTGCCAAGAAAAAAGAAGGCTAAGAAAATGCTTAGTTGAAAAAAGAAGGGAGGGAGGGGGCAAGAGAAAGAGACCAAACATTTCCTTCTGTTCAGCGTTCTCCCTCTGACCCAGAAGAGTCCGGGTCATGCTCAGCACCAGGGTGAGCCCTTCCTATAGGTGATCCCAACACACAGTGACAACTGTCCTCATCATTCCTCCCGCAGTGAGTGCTGTCCCCCTGCTCTTTGCTTTCTCCCTACCTAGGAGGCAAATACCATCATTGGCTTTATTTTCCTTGATGACCTTTTCCCACCTCTACCCCCAGGGTACTGGGATTATAGGCACCACACCCTTAAGGTGGCCTGGGGCCTCCGGGTAGGTCAGACAAAACCCTATACCCAATGGTGCCGCACCCTTAGTCCTGGCTCCATTTTTAGCATCCAAAAGGTTCCTCATAGGGTCAGGTTGCCACAGATTAGGGACACTACCTCTTACTTGGGTTGCCGCTCCTGCTGTTTCCAACCCCACACCCAGAAGGGTCCTTAGTTTTCTCTTATCGGCTGGAAACCACTGGGTTTCCCTGGTGCAGAGGGAAGCTCGGTTGCCCACTGGTCAACCACGGCCCTGGTGGTTCCTGCTTCAAGACATTTTTTTTCTCAAAAGTGTTCTGACCTTCCAGCCACAATGGTCTCTCCTGGAAGAGCACATACAGGCACACAGGTCTCTGAGCCTTTGTGTCTTTGTGCTCAAAGTCCCTAAGCAAGGACACCAAAACACTTCTCACCTCCTAGGGCTTGTGTGGAAGGCTACCTCAGCTTTGGTGACCTCTGACACCCATCTGCTGTCCCCTGCATTATCATCCCCAAAGCCTCCCCATGTTCAATGCATGCTTTCAGGTGTTTAAAGTGCCGATTCTAAATCAGGTATGAAGTTACGGGTCTGTGACCTCAGCACCCAGGGAGGCTGAAGCAGGATTTCGAGTTTAAGGCATAGCCTGGCTAATGAGTTCTAGGTCAGCAGTGGCTATAATCACAAACAGCTGATTCCAGCTTTTCCTTTCTACCTGGTTCCCTGCTGCTGTTGAACAATGCCTCTCTCACACAGTCCACACAGAGCAGCACGAACTAACACTTTTACAGATCTGGTATGTTCCCACGCGTGCATGCAAAGTTCTTATGAATAGAGATTCTCTATTCGATGCTGTCTCAGCACCCAATCCAATTGTGCCTGGCATCACCTAGGCCTTCACAAGGAAAACTGTGACTAAGGGCTCTGACTTCTCCCTACGGATTTAAATCCACTAGAAACCCCAGCTCCAAGAAGCCCTCCCTTCCAGCCCCAGTCTTCCTTTGTACCTGAGCCATGGTCCTTACTAGTGCTCCAAAATGCTGCCAAATATTAGAGGGAATAAGAAACAGGTTTGAGTCAGTTCTTATCTGGAACCATCTCCTTGCATAGTTAACTGAGGAAAACCTGCCACACACAGGTGGATTTCTGGCCTTCTTAGGCTTAGGAGTCTTTAGGGTTTTTTAAAAGACCTGAAAGAAAGACCTGTGGGCACCACAAAGCGCCAATGTCTACCTGGCTAGAACCTCTGCAGTAGGGGCCTCACACAGGCTGTCGAGTTACAGGGAGCTCCGGAACAATTCCAGGGTAGCAGCTGCTCTGCAGATGGCTCTTTTAGCCTGGATGCCGGAAGTAGGAGGTCACGCCCCTTCCTCTGTCTGAGTTCTGGTGCTTCAACCAGTAGTTCTAGCTCACCCGGGAGATAAATCCAATCTCACGCTTAAAGGGATTGAGGAACGCCCTCAATTGAGTTCACTGCCTGCGAACAAAACCCAGAAAGGTAGTGAGATCAGTACTAGTCAATCCTGTCTGGAGTTTATCTTGAAAGGGTAAATAAATTATCCAGTTTTCAGACCCAACCTCTCTACCCCCGCCAAGCACCTCCCCTTCTCATCTGTCTCCAATTTGAGACTGAGTCTCATAGCCTTAGTTGGCTTTAAATTCACTGCAGAGATTGGAGGATGACCATGAGCTCCTTCTGATTCCACTTCTTGGGTATTGGGATTACTGGCCTGAGCCAACATGTGGATTTATGTGACACCGAGGATGGAACCAAGAGCTAGCATGGCAGATAGATACACATTCTTACCAATTGAGCTATAATCCCTAATGCTGTACTTTAAAAAATATTGTCAATCAAAAATATTCAGCAATCAAACTTACAGCTAATTTTTAAAAATTCATCTTTTGAATTACCCACTATTTAAAACTAGTGGCTTTCACGGTGACATTGTCATTTATGCATGTATCATATTCTGATCCAATCCTAATTGTGGATGCCATTCTGGGGATGGCTGTAGTGAGACACTCTGACCTCAGAACAAGACTGTGCTTGTTGTGCCCGTTTGGTGAACCCCAAAAGACCACCAAGGAGCTGATTCTGATGCAATTGCACTAGGGTCTTTGTTCAAGCTCAAGCTTGGGTCACACTGCTGTCTCTGGGACGGTGAAGCAAGGAGCCCTCCGCCGGACAAGGTTTTATAGGAAGTGGCAAGCAAGCCAGGAGGTTTCTGAAAGCCTGGCACACATCTGATTTGGGGGCTACTATGGAGTTTTGTTGCCCTTTAAACTTGGTTAGTGCTGGGCGCCAAACCATAAACTTGACTTCGGCTTTTCTCCTGATCCGTGGTTGTTAGGAAGTGAAGAGCTATAGCAGGCTTATAGCCTGGAAACTAGTGTTAGACACAAGTCTGTTGGGGAGTGAGTGATCTGGAAACTGAAGCTAGAGAGTTCAGTCTTAGATTGGGTTCTTTAAGATGGAGTCTGAACCCAAGACCTGGTCTCTCATGCACAGGGCAAAGCTCTTCAGGCAAGATCATTTTCTTGTCAAAAGTGTTAACCCTAACAAATCCTAACTGTAAACTATAGATGCCAGCGGGTGGTCATGCTGGGCCATTTCTGACCCAGGGAGAGACTGTCATTGCCTCAGGACTAGACTACTGCTAGCCACAGTATAACCCAACTGCAACGATTCCTGGACACTGAAACACTGCTTGCTGGCCAGCCCAGAGTTCCCTTCCCAGCCTAACAAAAAGAGCTCTTTTAGCTGGGCGGTGGTGGCGCACACCTTTAATCCCAGCACTTGGGAGGCAGAGGCGGATGGATTTCTTGAGTTCAAGGCTAGCTTGGTCTACAGAGTGAGTTCCAGGACAGCCAGGGCTATACAAAGAAACCCTGTCTTGAACCTCCTCCCACCCCACCCCCCAAAAAAGAACTCTTTTGCCCACGGTGGCTGTCCCACCGTACAGCTAACGAATTCTCCTCTGGAGTTCTGTCTTCCATAGATACACTCAAAGCTCATGTCTCTGGCCCCTTGCTGCTGTCCCTGTATGACAGTATCACCCTTTTGAAACTCCCCACTTTTGCTCTACACATGTCCCATTCCTTTTTTGTGATAGTCCTTCTTGGTTTTCAGGTTATCTTTCTTTTGGTTTCTTTAAAGAAAAAAAAATACTGAATTCAGGTAATAAAACACAAGTTACAAAAGAGGATATAAGAGGTAGTTGTTTTTCTAGTTCTAACTCTGCTGCAACCTTTTTTTGTTGTTTTTGATGGAGGATAAGTGTGTAAAATAAATTTGATTGTGAATGTATAAATTCTGTTGTGAACCTGCAAAGCTTCTGTTCCAAATGGCTGCTCCAGTTGTTTATAAGTTTATGAGTTTATAGTGTTTGTGTCTGGTTAATTTTGGTATGTGATATTTTTCAACTTCTATTTTAATAAAATTTCAGAAATTAAAAATAAAATTTAAAGTGTATTATATTTACTTGTGTGTGGATGGGAGTGCACAGATACCACAGTGTGCTTGTGGAAGCTGGGGAATATGCAGGGGTCACTGCCCTGACCCGAGGGGCGTTCAACAGGGACCTAGGGCAGGGAAGAGAGAGACCAAAAGAGACAAGAGACATGAAGAATGAGAGCAAGACACTTGTCTGATCAAGCTCCAAAAAACTTTAATTCAGGAATGGCAATGTCAGCACAAGCAGGAGAAAGCTTCAAGGGAGGGGGAAGAGACCGGGGCAAAGGAGGGCAGGTGGCAATCTTCAGTTCCTGGAACCAAGGGTCACAGTGTCCTCCATACCCTCAAATATTCTTACTGTTAGACTACACATGTTCTCTCAAGGCTGTATGTGTAAGCTAGTAATTTTCCACCAGGCCATGGCTAAGGCCCTGGCTCCTGGCAGGTCACTGTGGCGCCTATTCCTGGCTGCCAACTTGGCTACATCTGGAATGGACTACCTTCTAGAAATGGAGGGCACACCTGGATCCAGATTATGAGGCTGGAAAACACAGGCTTTTTACCCAGGTCTTGAGGTGGGATGGCACAAGCTTTTTGTTTGTTTGTTTGTTTGTTTTGTTTTGTAAAAAGATTTATTTATTTATTATTATATGTAAATACACTGTAGCTGTCTTCAGATGCACCAGAAGAGGGCGTCAGATCTCATGATTGGGTGGTTGTGAGCCACCATGTGGTTGCTGGGATTTGAACTCAGGACCTTCGGAAGAGCAGTCAGTGCTCTTAACCACTGAGCCATCTCTCCAGCCTGACACAAGCTTTTGATCTAGATCTTGAGGCATAGTGACCTTGAAAAGCTTAGGTACAGGCATGGTAATTCATGCCTTTTAGCCTAGAAGACAGAGACAAGGAGGTCTCTGAGTTCAAACCCAGCCTGATAGAAAGTTTTTTTTTTTTTTAACATTTTATTTATTTTATGTATATGAGTGCACTATAGCTGTACAGATGGCCATGAGTCATCATGTGTATGGCTGCTAGGAATTGAACTGACGACCTCTGCTTCCTCTGGTCCCACTCGCTCCAGTGTAATACACTGTAGCTGTCTTCAGACGCACCAGAAGAGGGCGTCAGATCTCATTATGGGTGGTTGTGAGCCACCATGTGGTTGCTGGGATCCGAACTCAGGACCTTCGGAAGAGCAGTCAGTGCTCTTACCTGCTGAGCCATCTCACCAGCCCCCTGATAGAAAGTTTTAAGTCCAGGAGTGGTAGTACATGCCTTTAATCCTAGCATTTAGGAGATTTAACCATGCAGATCTGAGTTCAAGGTCAAACTACAGAGAAAGTTCCAGGACAGCCAAACTTAGGTAGTGAGGGAGTTGGAAAACAGAAAGCTGGTGATAATGTACTAGAACAAGGGGGTCATGTTCCAGCTCCAGCAAGTGGCAAAACTTGGCAGCTTTGGTCATGTAGCTTTGGCTTTAGAGTCAAGAATAGAAGGGACTACTGGGACAATTGATGCTGATTAGCTGGAGCTAAGAAATTAGTGGTGATTAAGAAGAAACCAGGATCCATGAGGTGAAATCTTCTGGGAAGTGTTTTCTGAGAGTGTGTTCCAGAGATAGCTAAGGTTGTACCTTCTGCTTCAGGTGTGCTTGGTAATGTGTAAGAATCACCCAGGTAGTATTGATTTGGAAGGCATAAAGGGGTCATAGAGTGCAGCTGAGTCTTGGCACTGTGGTGCAGCCTCAATTGCAATTGATGGTCTAGGACTGAAGGGGTCATGCAAAGTTGAGGCTTGGCACTGAGAGGTTAAAAATTTCAAACTGTACTGTGGGAACTTAGCCATTAGTTTAACTCAATGGGAGACTAGCTCCCAGGACTTAGAAGAATGAGAAACTAGCTCCAAGAACATAGAAGAATGGGAGACCAGCTCCCAGAACATAGAAGAATGGGAGACCAGCTCCCAGAGCTTAGAGATCGGAGCGGCCTGGCAGGAGAAAAGAAAAATGAGGTAACAAACAATTGCCAGGTGGCTAACCTGCTTCTGAACCCTAGCACAAGCCAGCACCAATCAGAGACTACTCCGTACTTCCCCCTGCCTTAGTTTCCCCTTTTTTTCCTAGCAACTGTGTGGGTATAAAAACCTGTTTAAATTTTTGCTTGGTGCCAGACTCCTCTACC
>NW_022196903.1:64924656-64929603 GCF_008632895.1 Mastomys coucha | reverse complement strand
TGGAATAAAAAGCCTCTTGCAGATTGCATCAAGTCCGTGTCTTGGTGGTGTGTGGGGTTGTCGCTCCCCGGATTTGAGTGTGGGGCTCCCTCTGGGAATTTCACAGCACCATGAAGGGTGCCAAGACTATGAGAAGATATTGAGGAATTCCAGCAGAAGTGCCCTGAAAGCCTATTGGAAATGCCAGTACCATGTGACGACCAACAAGAACAGCAATAGTAGTAGACTGGAGTCAACCAGAGCGTAGAGTGCTACAGATGGCAGAGCTGGAGAAGTGACCTTTAAAGGAGCTCAGATGGTCATGTGTGGATTCCAGATATTAGAATAAGAAGCTGTAGCATTGAAGTTTCCTTGGATACCCTAAGATGTTAGAGATGTCAGAGCTCCTCCTGCAACATGCCTGCCTGGATGCCGGCCATGCTCCTACCTTGATATTGGACTGAATCTATTGTTAGAGCTCTTTAAAAAATGGGGGGAAGGACCCCACACTCAAGGCTCGGGAACGGCGACCCCAAACACCACCAAGACACGGACTTGATGCAATCTGCAAGAGGCTTTTTATTCCAGCTAGCTGGGCGAGACTCATATCCCTCACAGGGGTAGAGGAGTCTGGCCCCAAGCAAAAATTTAAACAGGTTTTTATACCCACACAGTTGCTAGGGGAAAAAAGGAAACTAAGGCAGGGGAAAGTACGGGGTAGTCTCTGATTGGTGCTGGCTTGTGCTAGGGTTCAGAAGCAGGTTAGCCACCTGGCAATTGTTTGTTACCTCATTTTTCTTTTTTCCTGCCAGGCTGCTCTGGTCTCTAAGCTCTGGGGGCTGGTCTCCCATTCTTCTATGTCCTGGGAGCTGGTTTCTCATTGAGTTCAACTAGCGGCTAAGTTCCCACAGTACAGTTTGAAAATTTTAACCTCTTACTATAAGCTAGCCCCAATTAAATGTTGTCATTATAAGAATTGCCTTGGTCATGGTATCTGTTCACAGTAAAAATACCCTAAGATAGTGTTTCATTGTTTTTATTAAAATTTACTTTCACATCTCCCTCTCTCTCTCTCTGTGTGTGTGTGTGTGTGTGTGTGTGTGTGTGTGTGTGTGTATGTGTGTGTCTGTGTCCCCTATAGTGTGCATGTGAAGGTCAGAGAACAACTTATGGAAACTGGTACTTTCATTCTACCTTATGGGTTCAGGGGATCAAACACAGGTTGTCAGGCGTAGTGGCAAGTCCCTTACTGGCAAAGCCATCTCATCAACTCTATTTTATAAGTTTTATTTTATTTTTTATTTTTTATTTTTATTTTTTTGGCTTTTCGAGACAGGGGTTCTCTGTATAGCCCTGGCTGTCCTGGAACTCACTCTGTAGACCAGGCTGGCCTCGAACTCAGAAATCTGCCTGCCTCTGCCTCCCAAGTGCTGGGATTAAAGGCGTGGGCCACCACGCCCAATTTACAAGTTTTATTTTAAACAGCTTTATTTCTTTTCAAATTTATTCCTATTTTAAAGGATATTTTGAATAGAATTATTGCCCTTTTCTTTGTACGATTATTATCGATTTTTTTTTTGCTGTTGTTTTTGTTTTGTTTTGAGACAGGGTTTCTCTTGTGTAGTCCTAGCTGTCCTGGAACTCAGTCTGTAGACCAGGCTGGCCTTGAACTCAAAAATCCGCCTGTCTCTGCCTCCCAAGTGCTGGGATTAAAGGCATGCACCACCACTGCCCAGCTTTGATGTATTTTTTTAAAAGGACTTATTTTTGAATGCTGTTTCTCTCTTAAGATGTTCTTGCTGTGAATCTTAGGTTAGACTAGAACTCATATTCCTCCTGCCTTAGACTCCCAAGTATTGAGATTATAAGCATATACTCAACAACTACATTTTATTGATTTGAGATGTCTCATGTAGCCCAGGCTGGCTTTGAATTTACCATGTACCCAAATGCCACGGACAGAAGTTTCTTGCGGGGAGCCCTTGTTCCACAGGGAGGTGATGAAAGTTCTGGCCAGATGGGCAAGGGATTCGGTGGTGACAGACACGACACAAGAAGTGTGTTATCTGAATGTATTTTCACAAAAGAAGAATCAGGCTTATATAGTATACAGAAACAGGGCGAAAGTCAGAGATCATGTAGGCAGGTAGCAGTCACAAAGTCAGTAAAATCAAACAGCCAGGTGTAAATGATTTCTTTGAAGGACAACAGCCAAGGCTACACAGAGAAACCCTATCTCAAAAAAAAAAAAAAAAAAAAAAAGCATGGGACATATTCACTATTAAATTTTACCAGACCTTTTAAGAGTCACTATGAATGCTTCTCCAACTATTTTGTGAAACTCCCCTCAAATTAATTTCATGAAACCAATACTAAACCTACCAAAACCTGATAAGGACATGTAATTGATTAGGCATGGTGAAGTATGCCTGCAATTCTAGCACTTGGGAAATGGATGCAGAATATCAGGTGTTTAAAGTCATCTTTAGGCAACCTGGACTACCTGAAACCTTTTATTCTATTTTTTGTTAGTGTCTTTTTTTAAAAAAAAATTATTTATTTTATGTATATGAGTACACCATTGTTTTTTTCAGACACACCAGAAGAGGGCATCAGATCCCATTACAGATGGTTGTAGCCACCATGTAATTGCTGGGAATTGAACTCAGGGCCTCTGGAAAAGCAGTCAGTGCTCTTAACTGCTGAGCCATCTCTCCAGCCCTTCTATTGTTTTGTTTTTTTAAAAAAAATCTATCATCTATCTATCTATCTATCTATCTATCTATCTATCTATCTATCTATCTATCATCTATCTATCTATCTATCTATCTATCTGTCTATCTATTGTGTGTAGGGTGAGAAAGAATATAAAAGCAACGTGTGAAGATCCTGATAGGTGTATGTGTCCACCTATCTTGCCTATTGATGCTAAGGATATGTCTGGTGTGAGCCCTCAGGTTATACTTGTTTGGAACTGGGTCAATGGCTGCAGGTTTGGATCTTCTCATTTTGTAAATGAATGTTTTGCTGGTATCCTGCAGAGGTCAGAAGAGGGCATTGGATCCCCTGAGACTAGAGTTACAGACTGTTGTGAATTACCATGACTAGAAACGTAACTCAGGTCCTTTGCAAGAGCAACAAGTGCTCTTAACTGTTGAACCATCTCTCCAGCCCTGTGCTCTCTACTCTTAAGTTGAAGGATTCACCAAAGTCCAAGTAGGACTAAGTTGCACCAGACAATCTATAACCTGCCCTGTATTTCTCTCTAGGTAAAATGAGGTAATTTATGTGCTCAGAACATCTATATTTACTTCTGGAAACTTTGTCTATAGACCTGGAAGACACTGTGAAGGCAGTTGTTGTCTCACTGTCCAGAATAACATTTATTGGTACAATATGGCACTCAGTCTGTGGCCTTCAGTCTGTGGCATTACACAAATGTGGTGTATACCTGGAATGCCTCAGAGTGGAGGAAGTAATCAAACCAACTTCTTTGATGGAGGGGAGTTGATGGGAGCCAAGCCCTTTGGCAATTCTGGTCTTATGCTCTCAGACCCAGGCTCCCTCTGCTCCCTCCTCCCGTGTAAAACCATGTGACCAATCTTGATTCTTGTCACAAAGCGAACATTGATAACCATGTCCCTTATTCCTCTCCTCCCCAAAGCCAGTATTCCCCATTGGATTTGTGAGAGACATTTCTTTTTATCTGTATTTGTCCTCAGGGACTTTCCCCCACCCTGTCAGGATAGCAAGGTCCTCTGTAGGGACCATGATTTGTAATCATTATTTTCTGATCTTCAGCACAGTCAGTCCTGAATGAGTTACTTCTGATAGGCACTTCTCAAGACTGTGTATAGTACTCTAAGCTTTTGCTGGGACATGGATTTCTTCTCTAAAGCTGAGTTGTCTCTGGAACAGTTTCTGGCTAATCAGTAGGTTTAACTCTACTGAATAGCCTGAAACTAATAAAGCTGCTAAGAAGCATGAGTTTTTCCTGCAGTTAGGACAATGTTCTGATGTTACTGTGAGTGGCTGGCACTCTCTGGCCTACCTTATTCACTTGTAGTCTTCAGTTCTCCCTCCCTCCCTGGCTTGGGGAACAAGGAACTAAATTGCCAATTGCTTTGTACTCCTTTGTACTTCTCCATGGTATTTAGGCTTCTCCTCTTTTGATTTCCCAGACCTCTTCTTGTCCTCTTCATTGCTCTGATTCTTCTTACTTGCAGATGCATGAAGGATAATACTATCTTTAACTTTGTTCTTTGGATTAGTTTTGTTTTGTTTTGAACATACTTAAGACATCTTCCTAACTTTTGACCAGGATTTTTCCACCTTTGCTATTGTGGTTCAGAAGTTTCTTTGTAGTGGAGGTTGTCCCAGGCATGTAAAAGGTTTAGCTTCTACCATTCAACTTGAATGAAGCTGGAGAACAGGGGACATTTTAGAAAAAAAAAGGCTTCTGTACTAAAAGTTTTTAAAAATTGTGCTAGCCACAGTGGCCTCAATATGATCAATACCCCATTTATAGTCTTCTCTTGCTTATTATCTATGATTTTAATTAAAATATTTTAAAGAAGTTGCAAATGTTCAGCTGTATGACATTAACTGTTGACTTTGAGCCACTTTAAAGAAATCACAGCATTGCCAGGAGAGAATAATAGCATTTTCTTTTCTTTTCTTTTTTTTTTTGTAACTTCCTTTTTTTGTTTCAATTATTTGGAAAAATTATTGTGAACCATAGCTTTTTATTACAAAATGTGAGCCTGATACAGTAGGTAAAGAATTTTTACAACCTTTTAGTGTGTTCTACCTCCAAAATTTTTAATATAAAGTGTGGTTACTGCTTGGGTTTCCAAAATAAAATCACTAGAACAGAGCACTGACACAAAGAAACATCCAGAAGTTAAGATACTTTATTATAAACATTTTCAGAATATAAACTGATTTTGTGTGAAGTCTCTGAAACTT
>NW_022196903.1:64894175-64923813 GCF_008632895.1 Mastomys coucha | reverse complement strand
AAGTTCATCTTGAAAAGAGTCATATGGCTTGTTTGAATGCTTCATTAGGTTGACAGAAAGGGATTATCTGTAGAGAAAATGGAGAAAAAATACTAGATTCTTTTGTTCTGAAAAATTCTTCACTCTTAGAAAGGTTAAAATAACAAATGGAAACCCAAATTAAAACCTACATTAACTATTAAATATTTTGATAACTTATGTCAAAAAGAAGTATCACGATAGTCAAATATTTATAAACCACATTCACAGTAACTTCAATATTCAAACTTGGGAGAAAAAGGTATCAAAAGGAAATGGAACATGAGATGTTTTTATAAGGCTAAAAATAAAAAATGTACGGCAATAGGGATGTGTGAATCACATCTGTGGTAGTGGCCTGATCTAAATGTTAGATAACTTTAAAGCTGTGATGACTCATTGCCTGTATTACTGTTTTCTAAGACTAGAAACAGAACCACAATTAAGTAATTTAATCTTTAAAATCCTGTTTACTCAAATAAAGTAAATGTATATACTTACCTGACTATAGTCTAGGCTCTAAGGCTTACTAATGAAAGAATGTGATGTTTGTAAATTTTGGAATGCTGGAAATGATAAACTCAGCTATAAGATGAGCTACTACTCATAGGAATAGGGTATGAGAAAAAGTGAAGGAACAGAATGGAGTTCTGCAGCATCTATATAGCACTTGGATTCCCCTCTATTACTTGACTGCTATAAAGGCATTCTAGAATGCCTTCTGGTTTGTTCTCTCCCAGAAGAGAAGTATGAGGTGGAAACTGAGGAGGCGGCGGCAGAGATGGACAAGAACTCACATAGAAAAGTTTCAAAAGAGCAACAGCAATTCCTGGTTATCTTTCTTTCCCCCACATCAAAATACATTTCGGGGGGGGGATTTATTAGGACACATCAGCAAAACCCCATGTACAACTGAATATTCCTCCCCTTTAAGAAGTATGATCCAACAAAGCATCCCAGAGGCATGAATGGCCAGTGATTATTTTGAGAGTAGGAAAATAGTCTAACTGAAACCTTCTTTGGTGAATTAGAATTCATAATAATTTGAGAAGCATAAACATTCTTATTGGGACAGCCACAATAAACGATGAAATAAAGGCATACCATTTTTGATACTTCAAAAGAACATGCATACAAATGGTTAATAAACACAGGAAAATATGTTGCAGACCATTAGATATAAAATACGTGTGAATTAAAACCACAGTGAAGGATCACTACACATTCACTGGAATGACTAAAAGACTGACAGTGCTTAGTGAGGAGGTGGAACAATTATAACTGATCTTTCTGGCAGGAATGGTAAAGGGGACAATCACTCAGAAAACAGTTTGGCAGCTTCTTTATCAAGTTACATTACACCTATGTAATGATTTAGTCATACCACTCAGAGGCATTTACCTCAAAGGACATATGTCTTTACAAGATTTAAACATCAGTGTTCATAGTAGTAGGAACCTTCCAAAAACCAAATATACATCAATAGGTAAATGGGTAAAGCAAATGATAGTCTAACTACCTAATGGAATAAACAGGTATAAAAAGTAGAAACAGTCCTAGCATCTGTCCATTGACAACTCGATAAAGTGGATGAATCAGAGTCACATTATGCTAAGTAAAACAACCCAGTTTCTAAATATCTCAGATGGCACATGAGTAAAACCTTACCGTTATCAGGCTGAGAACTTGATGGTGAAATCTGATCATATTCAACCATTAATTGCTTCAGTTTTTCAGCATGAATGCTCCACAAAGTGAAGACTACAACAATCAGGAAGCTAAACCATGGAGTAGAGATTATATCTATTTTTGTCTAATACTCAACTCTCATTCACCTGAAACCAAACACAATTTTGTCACAAAGATTAAAAGCTCATACCTATACAACCAGCACAGACCAAATCTACAAAATTCATCTTTATTGTTTGCTGTCAGTCCAAACATTTTTTTTTTTTTTTTTTTTTTTTTTTTTTTTTTTTTGGTTTTTTGAGACAGGGTTTCTCTGTGTAGCCCTGGCTGTCCTGGAACTCACTCTGTAGACCAGGTTGGCCTCAAACTCAGAAATCTGTCCTGGAACTCACTCTGTAGACCAGGCTGGCCTCAAACTCAGAAATCTCAGAAATGTTTTAAGAAACATTTATTGTATGTGTAGATGTGTATACATATATAGAAGTCAGAGGACAACTTGTAGGCATCAGTTTTCTCCTTCTACCATGTTGGTTCTGGGCATCAAACTCAAGTTGTTAGGCTCCAGAGGCAATTATCTTTACCCACTGAACCATCTTGCCAGCCACTAAAACTTAGCTTTTTGTTGTTGCTTTGTTTTTTTGGGACAGGGTCTCTCTATAGAGCCCTGGTTGTCCTGGAACTCACTATGTAGACCAGGCTGGCTTCAAACTCACCAAGATCCATCTGCTTCTGTCTCCCAAATGCTGGGATTAAAGGTGTATACCATCACACCCAATGAGTATTTTATTTTAAACACCCCAAAAAAGTTTTTAAAGAATGGATTATCCTTCTTGTTCTCCATTCTGCTTTCTCAGTCTTTCTTAGTCTTGCAGGACCCCCTCTTTCCAGTCCACTTCCATCCACTAGGGACCTCTTGATACCAACCTAGGGTCTACCTCATTCTACTCTGCCACTTGCCCATTTCAACCATCCCTTCTAGTACATCTCCGTTCCTTAGTCATACCTTATGACCTGCATTAACACTAATTAAGGACTCCCCACCCCCGACACAGTGGTCACAGTAGGCTGGGTTCTCAGACTAGTGCATCGCTCTTCTCTCTTCAGAGGAGTTGCTTCTTATAGTAGATGAGAATTAACACAGACAGCTAACAGACACAGTCAATATGTGGAGAGTGACAGTCTTTGGAGAACTCAGTCCTAAACAGAATGCCTTCATTAAACTCAGGGATCAATGCAGAAGAGAAGACAGGTTGTAAGAGTCGGAAGTGATGGATGACTCCAAGGAAACAGTTTTGCTAGACACAGCAGGACTGATGCACATATTAATTCAGACTGTGGCAGCATGCACAAGATCTGCATAGGTTCAAGACAGACAGGGTCCTAGCATTAAAAAGGTCAAGTGGACATAAAGACCCATACCTAACCAAGAAGCTATGTGTAATTGATACCTCCTGGAAAATGAAAAATTAAGTCTTCTCCAATTGAGTGTTACTAAGCATATCAACCACACTCCAGGGCAGGTCCCATGCCCAGGAGAAGTTGGCCAATACAGACACACACACACACACAGAGGAGTTCATGTTGTTTTGGTATTTTTGCTGTGTGAGTGTCTGTGAGAGAGAGAGAAATGGGGGGAGGGAGGGAGAGGGGAGAGAGAGAGCATGAGTGAGAGAGAGCATGAAGTTAGGTAGTTAGGGAAGGGAAGATCAGGGAGAAGTTGGGGAAGGGAAGAAGAATATGGTTAAAATATAATGTAGTAAAAATTTCAAATGCATTCTCACAATGGTAAGATGCCCAATGGGTAATAAGGATCTGAGTTTGATTAACCGACATGGTAGGAGAGAACTGACTCCTGTTCTATTCTAACTTCTACATGTTCATATCATGGCATGTACCCCGCTCCCCGCCCCAATTATGATGTAGGCTCAGTGGGTCTGTTTGTCACACAATTACAAAAACCCAGAGTTTAAATCCCCCAAATTCATATAAAGGCAGGTACACTAGCATGTGTTCATAATATATTAATCAAAAAACCTCTAACTATAATGAGAGTTCCACCCCAGTCAGAATGTCTAACATTAAAAAAACAATACATGCTATCAAGGGCTTTGGGTATGTGAAAGTTATTCACTGCCAATAGGAATATAAACTTGATCAGACACTATGGAATGTGTATGATGGCTCCTCAAACAATCTGAAAGCAGAACTACTGTATAACCCAACTTTACTAGTTGTGGGTATAAACTTTTACCACTCAAGTAAACATACACATTTATTACAGCATTATTCACTATTGCTAGGTTATAGAATCAAGTTATCCATCAACATATGGATAAAGAAAATGTGGCATATACTATACTAGAGAATTTTATTCAGCCACTTAAAAAAAGGATGGAATTATGTTGTTTGTTAGAAGATGAATGCAAACTAGAGATCATCATATAAAGTGAAATAAGCCAGGCTCCTAGGCAAATATTATGGTTTGTTTTTTGAGACAGGGTTTTTTCTCTGTGTAGCCCTGGCTGTCCTGGAACTCACTCTGTAGACCAGGCTGGCCTCAAACTCAGAAATCTGCCTGCCTCTGCCTCCCAAGTGCTGGGATCAAAGGCATGCGCCACCACTGCCTGGCATTTTCTTATTTGTAGACCTTAGATTGAACATATGAAGGCACAAACACACAAAATCTTTCAAAATATAGATTTCTGGTCATTATTAGGCAAAATATTGCCATATGAATAACTTCAGGTAAAACAAAAACAAAACAAAAAGCCCTTAAGTGCTTAAATGTGTGGGGCTACAAGATGATATCACTCTGCTGTTGCTGGAAAGATGCCATAAGTGGATTTCAATCATCACAGAACATGAGGAAGTGAGCCAGTGATTCAGAGCAAAGACAAAGATGCTTGGATCCTTTCTGTTCACATTAAGAACATGTGCTAACAGTTTTGCATTTTCTACCTCCAAACTCCTTGTAAGAGAGGATCTAACAGAAAATAATCTCTGACTGAGTTTGAAACTGTCCACATAGTAAAAACTGAAATGTTGATACAGGGAAAACAGAGAAATTAACATTTTGTGGATAGTCATGAATATTTTTTTTTATTTTCTTGGAACTTATTTTTTTTATCTTTATAAATTGAGTATAACTTTATACTCTTATAAAAGGTAACTAAAAAATTTCAACAAACTCAAATATCAAAATAACACTCTGATTACCTGATACTTTTCTACAGAATTAGAATAAACATAGATGCCTTCTTTTACCTAATTTTCATTAAATATGGCAAATAGGGCATTCTGTGGGTTTAAGAAACACAGTGATTCAAAGTGACTTGCCCAATGATTAATGACAGACCTGAATCCAAGTCCTCTTAATTAGAAGCCAAGAAATAACTATAATTAGAGTACTTGAATCTCAATCACATATAAACCAAGATGCAGTTTCAAACCAATGGATAAAACTAGATGATGTGGCTGGTAAGATGGTTTAGTGGGTGAAGGACACCTATGGCCAAGCCTAGTGGCCTGTGTCTGATCCCTGGGACCAACATAAAAGGTGAGAACTGATTCCAAGTTGTCCCCTGACCTCCATTCAGTGCTGTGGCAGGTATGAACCTAAACACACACACACACACACACACACACACACACACACACACACACACACACACCACATGTGTATATGTGGGAATTACTTAGATGAGATCTAAACAGTACGACTGACTTTTATGTTTCATTAAAACAAATGTACTTAGTAAGTACTTTTGCATCCAAGATGACAGAGCTAAAGAGATCAAGTTTTTCCAAGTCTCTGAGCATTAAGAGACATAAGTAGAAAAGATGATTGTGTATAGATGGTAGTGATTAATGGCTACGTACCCCCTCTCTCCATGACACCAGTATACATTCTGTATATCAAGATACAGAATGGAAGTCACACCATATTAAAGAACATTGGACAGGAACTCAGACTTAAGGTACAGGAATACCTACCTACCCACACCTATGTCTAGCTGAAAGTCACAACTCATCCGGGTCAGTATCTTCATCTATGATATAGAGGCAAGGCCACTAAACAGTTCACAGTGAACTGAAGCCTCCTTAAAGGGCTGTCAGAGGTAAGACTACTGCATATCACCTTTACTGCAGTGGAAGCCACTGATGCAAAAACAAAACAAAAAACCCCTATACCCCTTTGATACAGATTTACCATTTCTTGAATTTCTCTTCTAGTTACTGTAAGAACATGGTGGCTAAATTATTAGGGACTTAAGTTGCTGTGTGATTTCAGTGTAAGAGATGGGGCGGGGCAGAAATGAGCTGCAGAGTTAGAAAGACCTGAGTTTAAATAAACCTTATTTACCCAAATATGTCAGTTCATTATTTCTTTTCTGAGCCTGTATCTTCACCCATCAAATGGGCAATACCATCTACCACAAAGGGTTCTTAAAATAATTAAGCAAAATGGCACTCAAGACAGGGTTTCTCTGTATAGCCCTGGCTGACCTGGAACTCACTCTGTAGACCAGGCTGACTTAGAACTCAGAAATCCACCTGCCTCTGTCTCCCAAGTGCTGGGATCAAAGGCGTGTGCTACCACCACCTGGCCATACTGATGAAATTTATCTGCTACATTTCAAAGCTTGAAAAAGATAGTCTTATTTTCAACGTATTTCAGAATAAAAAAAAATCTTTTATTTAAACAGCAGCACCACTCCAAAGATATCTTTTATAAAAACCTGTGTGCATTCATTCCTGATATCTTACAGAGAAAATAAAAAATACTGGAGGTTGTATTTTCAACCTTCATTTAGCAATCCATTTCAAACACCCTCTCAAATGTTAATCTTCCAACTGCTTACAAGGCTATAGTTACAGCTTTTTGCTCATAAGAAACCCCATTATAATATGAAAATATCTAGTAAGCTTAATTTTTAATATGGTAATCTTTCAAATTTAAAAAAAAAATTCATTTATTGTGTATGTATTGGGTGTATGTGCCAGAGGAGGAATGTGGAAATCAGGGTATAACTAAAGTCAGTTCTTTCTCTTCCACCATTGGGTCCCAGAAACTGAATTCAGGCCCTAGGACTTAGAAGTGGCCATCTCTCAAGCTATATAGCCTCAAATTTGTAATCCTCCTTGCCTCAGTCTCATAAGTACCTGGAATTATAGATGTGTGACATCACGCCTGAACTTAACGTTTTTCGGCTGCCCAGATAATATCACTGTAAATGAGAAGGTACCTGAGAACTGATGATAGAAGTGATCTGGGTCACAATATTGAAATATGGACTAAGACACTGAACCTAGGCATTTTTTTGGTAATGAACAATCTCAAAAAATACAATCAATTTTATGAGTCATGGGTTCAAACCTAGATAAACCCTCCATATCTCTGTGCTCTACTTTTTTGGACTCAATCAACTATTGATATAAAAAAAATCGTGTTTATAGAGTAAGACTTATTTTCCTTGTCATCATTCTGTAAACAACACAGTATAACAACTATTTACATAACATTTATCACCGGGAGGAACCGTAAATCAACTTTACCTGCAGCGGGCAACATTTTCCCAGTTGGTAAAAATGTGACCATAAAAATTTCACTAAATATGTAAGATCATACAAACTTGAGGCTAGTCATACTGAATATTAACTTTTAGGACTTGGGCTAACTTTTCTCCCTTCACAAATAATCTTGCTCAAATCACTATAATTACAGTCTACAGTTAAACCTAAGGCACCCAACTGCTGAAATTTATTTTACAGATGCCATGAGCAAGAATGCTACAGTTTGACAATATATCCCCCAAAGCTGGTATTGGAATGCTGGAAACGTTATCAACAAGTATTAGGTGAATCCTAATGGGAACTACTTAGGTCATGAGGTTGCCAGCTTAAGATTTAATTAATGTCAGTTAAAAGAGAACCTATAGCTGCAAGTTTGATATCTCTCCACACACATAATCTTGTCTTCCTCCATGAAGGTGACCTTCACCAGATGGTGGCATCTTAAAAAAGAAAAATCACAGCTTCTAGAACTATAAGAAATCTTTTAAAGGTGTGGCATTCCATTATAGCAACATAAAGTGGACTGAAGACAAATGCCATTTAGCACCAATATACAACATTATATTCAGGTATTTATGTATTGGTTTTTCAAGACAGGGTTTCTCTGTGTAGCCCTGAAGGTATTTATTTTCAAGACAGGGTTTCTGTGTGTGTATCCCTAGCTGTCCTGGAACTAACTCTGTAGACCAGGCTGGCTTCTGCCTTTCGAAGGATTAAAGGTGTGTCACCACCTTTGTTTCTTAGGTTATTTCTGTTGTTTTGAGGCATGGTTTCACCACTTAGCCCTTGCTAACCTGGTACTATGTAGAACAGAATAGCCTCAAACTTGTAAACATCCAGTCTTTGCTTCCTAAGTGCTAGGATTACAGGTATATGTTAAAATGTCCACCTTCTATGTAGCTACTTAAATAAATTGGAAATGTGATATTATGAACAAATGTCCATGGTATATTTTTAAAAATGTTGTAGAATAGTATATTCCAATTTTAGTATCAACATGCCAATATATACAAGCTAAAATAATTTGAGAGGAATTATTGTGGCTGGCTCATGATCCATTCACATCCTTTCCCAGGGATGGGGGTGATAGAAGAAGGAAGGTGGTTCCTAGATCTGAGTAAAGCCCTGGATGTATTTGCTTGGAAGAAACTAATTTTTACTGTAAGCTATTCCTGGCCAAGGATTACTGACAGTAAATACTGCCCATATCTAGGAGGCAGAGCACCCTGAAGAATGCCATAAAACATATAATCCCCTAGGGCATGTGAATATATTCATAACCTACAGTGTGACCCAGTGAATCTCACGAAAGATACAAATTTGAAACAAGATCTATAACATCTTTCACTTACCAGACACTTCTTTGTTTCATTTGAGTTTCTAAATGAACTTATCTTTGAAATAATTACTCAGTCTTTATACTATATTACACTGCTAATTCATGGGAGTCTGATTTAGCTAAATTTTATTGAAAATAACTGAAAAAGACATACACTGATTTGGGGTTTGCTACATTATAGTTTTAACTTTTGCAAAAATGAACATCTATATTTATGCTGGTTATCTTCAAACTAAGCCTGATTTCAACACTAGTATGTAGCTTTTCTGCTTAAAAATGTGTTCAAACTGTTAAATCAGAAAGTTTAGAAAGAATGTGAATATAGTGTTTTGCAATTATTTTGAATTGTTTAAAAATATAGTTTAGCTACAGTAAGGTTAGAAGGTTAAATAATGTAGTTTTCACAACTTCCCTTGATTTCAAATTAGTGCACACAAACTGACCACAATGATACTGACTCTTCTTGGGACAGGATGTGTTCAGGTTAGCCCCAAACTCCTGGACTCATGCGATCTTATTCATCAGCTTCCTGCTTCAAAACTGTTTTACTTGTTCTATTTTGAAGGTGAGAATGGAACTGTAATTCTTCTCTAACTTTTTGAGACTTTGGAGCCTAAAATACACACACACACACACACACACAATCCCAAGCATTGTCTTGTTTTGTCTACAAGCATAACTGGAAATTACAAGTCTTTTTGTAACTACTGAGATACTTTTTTTCCCTTAAGACAGGGTCTCACAGTGCAGCCTAGGCTAGCCTTGTACTCCTGAGTCTCCTGCCTCAGTCTTTAAAAACTGGAATTATAGGCATGTGTGACATGCTCACTCTAACTTCTTGGGGGAACAGGGACAGTGTATGTAAACCAACCTAGGTTAAAACTCAGAGATCTGTTTGCCTCTGCCTCTCAAGTACTGGGATTAAAGGTATGAGCCACTACACCTGGCTCCACCCACCCTCTTTTAACTATTGAAAATAAAACATACAGAGTCCTAAACCAGGTAAGGTGGTACATTCCTATAATCTCAACACTTGCAAGGTAGGAGGAGAGTTGGGAAGACATTCCAAAGGTCCCATAATAGTAACTAGGTAACTTTTTAAAACTGCTGTTATGTTTTTTCAAATCTTACTGGTTTTAACCTGACCTCAGAGATTTTTTTTGAATGTTGCCAAATGTTCAAATGACCATTATACGTCCAACTTCCATGTTCTATGATTACTGTCCCAGCACACAGCCACACCACAATACCAAACTGCTCAGAAATCAGTCCAAAACTATAAATCTAATTTACACGGCCCTTCAGAAGTTTGGTTATTGTAAGGTTCCTAAACTTGACAATACTGGTATTCCTAGTAGGATAATTGTTACATTGTGTATAAGGGGGCTGTCTTGTGCACTTTAGAGTGTTGTGGCATTTCTGTCCTATATCAAAAAGATTATCTAAAGCATTTGCTTACCATGTTCCTCTGTCCAGTGGCTACAAGCAAAAATGTCTCTGGACTTTCCAAATGAATGGAAGATGGGGAGCCTGAGACAAGCTCATCCCTGGTTTCGAACCACTTGGCTAGTCCAATTACTCCACTCAGTAGATGACAAAACCCAAGAAGTCCCAAGTATGGGACTTCTCCAGGGTCATCAAGACTCCCATCTCAACTAGTCTCATTTTTACCACCTATAAGTGGTATAGCAGTTATTACTACATGGATTATCACGTAGTCTTTTGCACATATTAGAATCACTGAAAAAAAAGTAGATGTGGAAAATGGCAG
This sequence comes from Mastomys coucha, assembly GCF_008632895.1. NCBI lineage: Eukaryota > Metazoa > Chordata > Mammalia > Rodentia > Muridae > Mastomys > Mastomys coucha. The sequence goes on along the minus strand of NW_022196903.1, from coordinate 64,913,422 downwards.
AAAGGTTTTTCCATGAAGAGCTGATTCTAAATTTTCCTGTCATCTGACCATAGAACTAAAAAGAATTGCATACTTGGTGATAGAAGTTTTAACACACACACACCTACACACACAAATTCAGATAAAAAATTTTCTCAGAATATTCTAGGCTGATTGAAGATACTTATTTGAAGCCAGGTGGTGGTGGTGGCACATGCCTTTAATCCCAGCACTTGGGAGGCAGAGGCAGGAGGATTTCTGAGTTCAAGGCCAGCCTGGTCTACAGAGTGAGTTCCAGGACTACACAGAGAAACCCTGTCTCAAAAAACCAAAAAAAAAAAAAAAAGATACTTATTTGATTGTAATCAATTTCTATAATATCCTTACTAGATGGAAATGTTCATAAAAATGTTTTAAGGATACTATTTTACTTATGTGCCACTTCTCCTAAGTGAACTGTGTAAGGACATAAACTACAGATTTCATGAAAAAAGTTACTTTTTACTGTTATATTTACAGGTATTATAGAAAATGGAATCTAAATTACCCTGTAATCTGGCTTCCATTATCTTTCACACTGAAGACAAGGAGCAATATAAGGCAAAATTACTAAAAATAGTTTTTCTGTTTCTTGGTGTTTTACTGAAATCTTCTGCAGTGGGGAATCAAATGCCACGATATAAAATTATTTCCAAAATTGCTTTAAAGACTTATCTCACAGGTGCAGGCTGTCTCATTTCTACTGGGATAGTCAACAGCTTTTTGTGTTTTGATAAATGTGTTGGTGAGAATGTCAAAACTCTCCAAACCTCCATCCGTAAAAAGCAACTTAAACCACAATTTAACAAGGCCCATAGTAGCCTAAGGTCAAGTGCCTGGAATCCGCCCCCTCCCCCCCTATAAGGAAAAGCTCTGGCTGTCAGGTTTACTATTTATTTTAGCCCTCAAACGATGATAGGCCTGTGTGTTTGTGATGCTCAGGGTCTAAGGAGTTCTACCCACAGCAGATCACTTTTAGAAAGCTAACAATCCTGCCCACTCCCTGCTGTTTTTGTTTTGTTTTTCCTGAGGTAGTGTCTCACTCTATATAGCTCCTGTTGGCTAGGAATTTTCAGGTAGATCAGGATGGCCTATGCCTCTCCAGTGCTGGGGATTTAACACCACGTCCCCGAAAGCATTTCTTTGAAATGCAATTGGGATGAAGGGAGGCGCTTTCCTGGTCTCTGAAGAAGATAGGCACTAAGTTCCTTAGTTCCTAGCTAGCCAGCAGAGGCAATGACTAACCCTTGGGAATTTTTCACCTCTCCTGTCTTCGGGCCTTCTCTCCTTACACAATCTTAAAAAAAAAAAAAAAAAAAAAAAAAAAAAAAAAAAAAAGGCCAAAGTCACTCGGAGCAATTCAGAATACAGCTCAGCTTTGCTCCTAGTCAGTAGGTATGGGATAAAATCTTGTTTCTCGCCATTCTCACACTGGTCAATAAATAACTAAAACTCGGATCACTACGTCAAGATAGGTGTTGGGCTTCCCCCCCCCCCCCCCCGAACTCGTCTTCCTGGCGACCCAGAAGCCTAGAGACGCTTGGGGTGATCCCCTCCACCTCACCTCGCCTCTCCCTGGAGGAAAACTTTCAACTCGGGAAGCTCCCACGCTCCTTTTCCAGAACCTCCTAATTTCCCAACTAACTTCTGTCCCTGCGTGGCGTGCTGTGAAGCCTACTCTCCACGCTCCTTCACCGAACCGAGGCTGCTCTCTCCGGGGGCTGGGGGGGGGGGTCGCTTGAAGACGGGGCTTTCTTCACTGACCCCCCCCCCCATTTCCCTCGCCCTCTGCTGGGACGCCTCTTCTCCTGGCCCCCTCGGACCTCGGCTTCCTCGCCATCCTCGCCAGGCGCAGGTGACGTCCTTTGGCCGTGGCGCAGCGGGGGCTGAGGGGGACTGAGGAGAGAGGCGCTCCGAGGGCCGCCGGCCGCGCCCGGCCCGGCTCGTCGGCCATGTCGCAGGCGGGGCGGGGCGGGGCGCTCGGCCTTCTCTAGGCCGCGGGAGTTGAGGGCTGAAGCTCGGGCCGCCCCCGCCGCCGGGCGGGAACTCACCTTCTCTGAGGCAGGGGCGGGCGTCTACAACTACTGTCCCCCTCCCCGCCAACAACGCCGGCCGGGGGTCAGAGGCTGCGGTGGAGGTGGCGGAGAGGCAGAGACACCGCTGCCGCCGCCGCCGCCTCCGCCGCAGAGCAGGCGGGGTGGGGGGAGGAGGCGGAGACCTGACTTCCTGAGGGGAAGTCGCCGCCGCCACCCGCGGCTGACTGGACAGCGGCAGCGCCATGGCGGCGGGGCGCGCAGACGCGCGTGCGCAGCAGGGCGGCCCGGAGCGCAGGGACCTTCCTGGCCCCGCCCTCCATGTTTGCCCCGCCCCTTCCCGCCATTTCGGACTAACCGGCTCTGTCCGGAAGGGTAGTTAGTGTCTTGGTGTCTGTCCTTCTTGCCATTGGAGGGAAGAAACCTAGTGACAAGGCTCAGCTAGGAAGCCAAAGTAAGTCTGGAAGTGTATGGGTCCACTGGCCAAACGAGCTAAGAGGCGCACACCTGCCTTTTCATTTTCTTGTGCTCTTACATTAATAGTAAATATTAAGCACAGTCCCTGCTCATGGTACATGGCTGGCATAGTTTGTAAATTCCCTCTCAGCTAATACGTTCGTGCACAGTATTCCTCACACATGTATGATCCTCATACATGTTCCTATCACAGAGATACAACATCACACAGGTACTACTAAAGTATATTTAGTTTTTCTTTACATGGTCATCATTTTGCGTGGCGTGGAGTGAGGGTAGGGCTCCTTTTACCTTATGCACCCTAGAAGTCCAACTCAGGTTCTGGGCCTTGGCAGCAATCTCCTTTACACACCGACCCATGTGTAATAGGGTCTCACTTTAGCTCAGGAAGTTCCCAAACAGAAATTGAAGGCCTAATCACATAAAAAAACAAAAAAAAACAAAAAAACAACTCAGGTGGACTGAGAAGCTCAGAGCTGACTGCTGACTGCTGAAGCTTCTGATAAGGAGATCCACATACCAAACCGGCTAGTGTCTACCACTTCCTGACTGCAGGGGAACTGGACATGCAAATGGAATCTTCCACCTCCAGTGCTCCCCCCTCCCACCTACTTCAGTCCTACAAAACCCAACCTCCCTTGCTCCCCCACACTTGGGCACAGTCTCCCCCCACCCCCCAACCTTGGGCACAGTCTTACTTCCCTGAGAGACTGTAGCCCTTCAGTTCTGATCAAAGATCAGTTCTGTTTCAGTTTCTGTCTTCATTTCCACTCTCCTCCACCAATCCCTTTCTAACATTAACAAACCTTTTCTCTCAGTCTCCCAAGTGCTGAAATTACCAGAGTGAGCCAGAAAACTCCACGAGGGTCTTTGGTTTTTAAAGCTGAAGACTGCTTTTTTCGAAGGCAGGCCTGGAAAACAGGATCCTTCTACCTCAGACTCCCAAGTGCTGGAATTATAAGCACCCTTACCCACTGGACCGTGTTAAAGGCCCTGATTCGGATTAACAATACACTATTGTGTAACTCAACATGCTGCATGTGCTTCCTTTTCTGAAAATTGCCACTCCCCTACTGCCTAATAAACTCCTTTCGTAGAAGGATCACTAGGTTTCACACAGAGGCAAGCAGTCCATTACTGAATCCACGCTGTTTTAATAACACAGCGACAAGAGAGAACATGAGGTTTTGGTCTGTGCTATAATTAGACAGCATATAATGGGCTATTTATGTGAGTGACTTTCTCTCTTCCCTCTACCCTTTAAAAATATTTATTGATTTTATTTTTTTAAAATATTCTGTATTACATTAAAGCTTGCAAATAAATAGAAACGTGGTGTTCCCTAAGATCTGCTCTTAATCATGTGTGTAGTGTGTTTGTGTGTGGAGAGGGTATGTGCCCATGTGTGTGTGTGTGTGTGTCAGATGCATCAGATTCCCTGGAGACACATCTGGTTATAAGCGGTCTGATGTAGGTGTTGGGAACCTAACTCAGGTCCTTTGCAAAAGCAGTACAGAGTTCTTAACCTCTGAGCTGTCTTGCTAGCCCTTCACCTTTATTTTTAATGTCATTCCCCTTGTTTATTTAGCACCCCCTTAATTCAGTCTCTAAACTTTCTCTCTGGTCTCTCACATTGCTTGTGGAATGAGTGAATGAGCCTGTGAGTGTACGAGCCCCTCCTGGCCTGTTTAGTGTTGCCAAGCACTCTGAGCATTCTATTATTAGACTCAGCAGAGGCTGGCAAACATTTTCTGTAAAAGGTCAGCAGTAAGCACTTTGGGCCCTGCTGGTTATATGTTTTCCAAGGGACATAGTCAGCCACTGTGCTATGAATGAATACATCTATAGAAAAGACGTGAGCAAGTGAGTATGCTTGTTTTCTGATAGTTATATTTACAGTAATCGAAATTTGAATTTTGTCTAGGTATTTTGCCATAAAATTTATTTGCCCCCTCCCCAAACCATTAAAGGCAGTAAAAACTATTTTTTACTTCACAGTTGTAAAGGGCTCTGGAAGACTTCTGCCCTAAATGAACTTTGGCACCAAGTAGAAATGAAGTTGAAGGGTTGTCCCTTTTACTAATGTGTAGGAGTGAAGCACTTGCAGCTCCCTGGATTTGCCACTAGATGGTGATCTTTCCGAGTGTGTAGCTCAGCCAGTGGGTCTTTGCCAGTGGAGACTTTGGAGGTTTTGCAGGGTGTGGTAGCATCCCTCTGTTTAGACAAGCACACCAAAAACTTATCACAAACCGTATTGGTAAAATGTCCCTTTTACTTCTGGACTTTCATACCTATTCATACATATCCCCTAAATTGTGACATTTATAACTGAAGAAACACAATTAGTCTCCCGAAGCCTCTGAGGTGATCAACTGGAGCAACTATGTATATACAACTATGTATGTACAGCTAAAGCTCTAAGTACTACAACAGGCATCTGGAAACAAAGTCTACCCCAAATTCAGATTAGCAAGATGAACTCCTCCTTACATTAGGAGGCTGTTTACACAGGAGTGTGAATATACTGGCAATCCCAGCAACCTGGGAGGTTAATGCAGGACAATCACATTTTTTAAAGCCAGCGTAGACTAGATCCTGAGACAATGTCACAGGACAGCAGCAGCATCAGAAATCTGAAGCTATGCCTAGGTTTCGTGATGGTCTACCAATCTCTCCAAAAACAGCCCCCCCCCCTTTTTTTCAGAGAATATGGTCCCAGCTGATCCCTTCCAATCACCAGTATGACAGACAGCTAATGCCAGTACCCATGATCTTGATGATGATGTTGTATGTCCTAGGGAGCCAAGGACAACCTTAGACAATACAGACTCTCTACCCATCTCCAATACCCAGACAGACATGCAGGTGGGTGCAAAAATTATTTAATGTCACCTGAGTGACATTAAACTCTGCTCCTTAGCATTTCTTTTTATTAATTTTGTATTACATTTGTAAGTATGTCTCTGTGTAGACATGCACACCAGTCCAGGAGCAGTCAGAAGCCAGAGGTGAAGGGTCCTAGAGGTAGAGTTGGTTGTGACCTTATAGCACAGGCACTGAGAACCTAACTGGGGTCCTCTGCAAGAGCAGTATAACATTCAAAATCTCTGAGCCACTTCTCCAGCCCCTAGAACTCTGTATGTTATCATAGAGAAGATTTTAAAACACTTTAATATATGCGATAGCCCTTTTAATGAATGTGTCCTCTTGTTGATTAAAGGAATAAACAGATTCCTTTTGTTCAGCACTCCATTATAATGCTTACTGCATTATAAAGTTAGAGGCTTCAGTTGCCCATTAGAGATTTGTGTACCCAGATTTGCCAACCTCAGTTTTAGTTTTCACTGTCATAGTGAACAGGTTTGGAAGTGCAAAGATCTCAACCACTTTCTGCCTCCTACTGTAGTTATTTTATCCAAACATATAAAAATGAGCCTTACATACTTCATCTGCCACACACATATTCATTTATTGAAAATTAACTGTCATTGTCTTCTATATTGAAGTACGCTAATAGTTTGGGTTTTAGCTGTGAGCTAGTAAATGACATTCTTCCTGAATTTCATTTCAGATTTGTTTGTTTGTTTTGTTTTGAGACAGGATCTCACCATGTAGTCCTGGCTGGTATGGAATTTTCTATGAGAAGTGGTTAGTTGTATTTACTGTAATAAGAGGCAAAGGTAATATTTTATGTTAGATTCCTATTAGTGAGGTAACAAATTATTATAAATTTAGTGATTTAAAATAATGTACCTTTATAATCATCTTACAGTTGTGGTGATCCAGAGCAGATATGGGGTTCGACCTGTCAGTAGCACTGAGTTCCTTCTAGAGGCTCTGGAATGCTAATCTCTTTCTTTACTTATTCTAATTTCCACCTCTCCTGGGTTTTCTGGTTTTTTTTTTTTTGTTTGTTTGTTTGTTGTTTTGTTTGTTTGTTTGTTTGTTTTTGTCTCCTGCTCTCCTCCCTTTGCCTCTGAAATCAGCAGCGAAGGACTTTGCAGTGTGCCTTTGACTCTGATCTTCTTGCCTCACGGTTATCTTTTCTGTCCCTGCTCTCCTCATGTGAAGATTGCTGTGATTGCATCAGCCCAATCAGGATTATACAGGATAATACAGGATAATACCCTCACTGAAAGATCTTTAATTTAGTCAAAATTGCAGAGTTTCTCCTGGCAATGTGTCTCAGTCCATTTTTAGATGCCACAACAAAATATCAAAGATTAATTTATAAGGAATGTGCTTTTTGACTCATGATTTAGGTGGTTGTATGTGGTGAAGTCCTCTTGTTGGTAGGACTTTCTACAGAGACCCCAGGTGGAGCAGGACATTGCTCCGAGCGACAAAGCATCCTGAATCTCATCTTTTTTCCTCTTATAAAGCCACAGTCAGATTAAGGTCTCCCCTATGGCCTCATTTAACTTTAATTACTTTCCCAAGAATCTTCAAATACCACAACTGGATTATGTTTCTATCCTCTATATGCCTCAGGATAGAAGTCTATTTCTACATGAATTTCGGTGGACTCTATAGATAACATTTGTTGTAAGGTGGCATTTATATTTCTGGGTATTTTGAACTTTGACATCTTCTAAGGGCTGCCTGTCTTCCCCCTGTCTTCCTACTACATAACAATACTGTGATGAGATGAGCATCCACAGACAAAGCTAAAGCTCAGAGCCTGATGTCTTTGTCAGGTAGATTTCTTTTTGACCATGGCTTGGGCTGAACATGTGCCTGAACAGCATCTAGAGTCCTTGCCAGACTGAGCATTATCCTCAGGGCTGTTGTTGCAAAGGCTGTGAGTTTCTGAGCATTATTGATATAGAGCACTTACTGGATTGAAAACTCAAACTGGGTTGAAAAACTCATATTTTTTTTCCACTCTCTTTGTGTTTTAGTTTGAGTTTTCATTGCTGTGAAGAGACACCATGATCATGGCAAGTCTTATAAAGAACAACCTTTAACTGGGGCTGGCTTACAGGTTCTGAGGTTCAGTCCATTATCATCATAGCCAGAAGCATGGCAACATCCAGGCAGGCATGGTGCTGAAGGAACTGAGAGTTTTACATCTTATTCTGAGGGCAAACAGGAGAATACTGACTCCCACATGGCTAGGAAAAGGGTCTCAAAGCCCACACCCAAAGTGGCACACTTCCTTCAAAAAGGCCACACCACTTAATACTTCCACTCCCTGGGCCAAGAATATTCAAACCACCACATTTGGCATCAGTGATGTTTATTTTTTGGCTTTTATTTGTTTTCTTATTCTTCCTCCTCTTCCTCCTCCTCTTCTTTCTCTTCCTCCTCCTCCTCCTTCTCCTCTTCTTCTTCCTCCTCCTCCTCCTCTTCCTCCTCCTCTTCCTTCTTCAAAATAGGGTCATGCTATTTAGCCCATGACATCTAATTCACAATCTACCTGCCCTAGCCTCTACAGTAGCTGGTGTGATAATTTGAATGAGGATGGCCCCATAGGCTCATGTTTGAATGCTTGGCTCCCAGTTGGTAGACTGTTTGGGAAGGATTAGGAGGTATGGCATTGCTGGAGAAGGTGTGTCACTGGGGTGGGCTTTTGAGGTTTCAAAAGCCTCCACCAGGCCCAGTCTCTCTCCTTCTACCTCCATCTTGAAGATAAGATGTAAGCTCTCAATGACTGCTCCAGCACCATGCCTGCCTGCTACAATGCTTCCCACCATGATGATCACGAACTAACCACCTGAAACTGTAAGCAAGCCCTTAAATTAAATTCTTTCTTTTTAAAGATACTTTGGTCATGGTGTTTCTTCACAGCAATAGAATAGTAAGTAAGACAGCTGTGTGGGTGTGGTGCTTTGAGTTTTGCTCATTAGGATATATCTGAACTTGCTGAGGTTCTCTAGCTCTGGTATTCTAAGAATTAAGACATGCTGTCTGACAAGAGGGTTGGATGGGTTTCCAAGACTTAAAGGAGTTTTGAGATATGCAGTTTGGCTGAAGACACAGAACTTCTGGTACATCCTAATAACGTAGAGAGGATATGATAGAGTAAATAAAATAAGGCAAATCACTGGAATGCCAAGACCTGTGCTGCCCTTGCACAGAATACCTCGTTTCTCACCCACCATGCTGGTGAGGCAGAGATTACCACCCTTGTTTCATAGGTTCCATCTTTAGGTGGTAGTAGCAGACTCACAGTGACACACTTTCTCCAACAAGGTCTCACCTATTCCAACAAGGTTACACCTCCTAATAGTGCCACTCCCCGGGTCAAGTATATTCTAACCACCACACCAGGCATCAAGCTTGGATGCTTGATCAACAAAGCACTGCCACCTGCTGGCTGATATAAGAACACCACCACCACCAAGGGGTCTCTGCCCATTGATAGGGGGTGACTGGGTAATTTATAATGAACAAAAATGTATTGACTCATGATTCTGGAGGCTGATGAAGACCGTCTTGTGGAATCTCAGAATGGCAGAAGGTCCCCAGTAGATAGAATATGTGGCAGGGGAGAGGCCATCCTTTTTATCAGGAATCCAGTCTCTTGATAACAGATTCATTCATTTGTGAGGGCACAGATCTAATGAACTAATCATTCTCAGATGTGCTGACTCTCCTGAATGTAGCACTGATTATTGTTAGATCTTAAACCTAGGACAAGTCTCTCTCAGTACCTCCTTTCAGCACTTCTATCCTTCCCCCATCATAAGTCTCTCCCTCCCTGGGCTGGGCTTCCACATCCCTTCCTCCAGCTGGATCCCTATATAACCCTGGCATTTGGGCTATACAGATGTTTTTGGCCTCTGGGCTCAGGCCACCTCTTAGTCAGGAGCCTCTCTCTTGCTCTCCCTCCCCCTCTCCTTTTTCATAGTTCAGTATAGTCTTCAGGCCACAATCAGCCTGGACTCTACTCTGCCAGCTTTCTCCATTATTATACCTGCAATAAAATCTCCTCTGCACTTTGAAAGTAGTCATGTGCACCTCTTTTTATTTCTCCCCCCCCATTCATTTATGTTTGCTGATGCTTGAACTGTGAGGGTCACACTCAAACCATAACAATCCGGAATCTAAACATACCCAGAAACTAAAAATACTACCCAGAAGCTAAGCCACAATGCAGAATCTTCAAGGGCCCTTCCTTCAACCTTAGTGAGATGGGCCAGCTGGCCAAAGACTGGTGCTAAGTTCACGGGGATTTTAGAACCATGCCTCTAATGTTGTCCCTCCTGGGTGAGAGGAGGAACAGAGCAAGTTGATACTTTCTTGGCAGCAGACACATGCTTGAGGGAGTTTGGTAGAAAGGTCTGGGAGATGGGTGCTGTTCATTTCAATCCTGCCTTCTCTGGATCCAGCTGTCTTGTATCATCAGTGGTGCTGAGAACTCTGACCTCCATGCCATGGGGTGGGCTGATGTGAGAGACACAGCTGAAACTGGAGAGAAACGATGTCCTCAAGTCCCAAGAGTTCTGCTACATATATGGCAAAAGGCTCATTTTAGCTTCTGCTATTTATTTCTTGTCATGGGAAGACACTAGAGTGGGGAGGGGGCAGGGGGCCCATCTCACTTGAGAACGTCTGCGTCTGACAGCTGAAGGGTCCCAGGATAGCCATTATTACTTTGCCTCTTTCCTCTGTCCACTCCAGTTGTCTCCTTTTGATTGTCAGAGGCACCTGGAGGCTAAAAATATCCTACTGACCAAGTACTCTTGATTTCATCTCAAGCCAAATATGAGTTCAGAGCACAGCACATGCAGGGAGGGTCTTTAAATGGGTTTTCAAACCCTGTCAGGCTCCATGTCAGGACCACACTAGCCTGTGGTCATTTTCTGTCTTGGGATCTTTTCTGAGTGATGAATGAGACCTTCGTGAGGTCACTGTTCATTTGCCTTTTCCCTCCTGACACAGTGGTGGAGGGGGAGGTGAGGGCCCAGCTCTGGAGAGGAGTTGGGAAGGGGGGAGGTGGCCAGTCCATTTATAGTCCTGCTCTTTGGGACGGTGGAGGAACTAAATAGCAGCAAGGACAAGAGGCTTGGCTCAGTGTGAGCAAGCCACCACGAGGGCCTGACAGACTCTGAGATGACAATAGGCAGCATGGAGAATGTGGAGGTCTTCACTTCTGAGGGCAAAGGCAGAGGTCTGAAGGCCACAAAGGAATTCTGGGCTGCCGATGTCATCTTTGCTGAGCGGGCTTATTCTGCAGTGGTTTTTGACAGGTATGGCAAACAGGGAACCAAGCTCACAAGTTCTGGCTCCCAAAATTATCAGGGAGAGGAGTGAAGTTCATGAGTTCTTTAATTTTTAATTTAAAAATTATTATACTTATTTGTATGTGTATGTGTGTTTGTGTATGTGTGTGTGTGTACAGAAAACACTCATGTCTCAGTGTGGAACATACGCTTGCCCCAGAGCATGTGGAGAGGCCAGAGGATAGCTTTCAGTTCTCTCCTTCCACTCTACAGACTCTGGGGACTGAACTCAGGTAGTCAGCTGGTTGGATAGATAGCACCTTGGCCAATGGAACCTTCTTGCTGGCCCTTCAAATTACACTTCTGACAGCTATCTGCTAGCATCTCTTTTCTGCAAGGAGTCGTTGTCTCTAACTCTCTACGATCCCTACCAGAGTCCAAAGCTGAGCAAGGCCTTTAGACACTTTTTCTAATCACAGAGAACTTGGTTGGAGAGGCCGTGCTGGTTGTGGATGGGTGGGTATGGTGCAGCAGGAAGCGTTTTCATACAAAACTCTTTTTAGTTCCTTTGGATATACAAATGAGGCTAAAAGCCTGAACAAACCATTAGAATATAAGGCATGTGTGAAAATTTAAGAAATTATTTCTAACTATAAGTAATACACAAATCCATTTACTCTAATATTCCAAATATTAGAGTCTTGCCCAATGTCCATCGTAGGAGTAACTTGTGCTTTACTTTCCAGAACATTCTTGTATTATTTCATGCATTGATTTGCACTAGGCAAGCTGGATAGCCACAGTTTGTCTTTGCTGGTTTTAGAGAAATGATACCATGCTTCAGGGGTCAGGTTAGAGTTTGCTTTTTTCCTTAAACAGGGTTTCTAATTCTATCCTTGTGAGGACGATGAGTGTATCTACAGGTACTTCATTTGTTTTTATTATATTAAAATTGCATGTGTGTGTGTGTGTGTGTGTGTGTGTGTGTGCATGCGTGCTCCTGTATGTAGGTGGGCACATGCCATTGTGTACATGTGGAGGTTAGAAAACAACTTTCTGGAGTCATTCTCTCCCTCCTTCCTCCAGGTCCTAGGACTGAACTCAGATCCTCAGCCTTGGGGGCTGGCACCTTTACCTGCTCAGCCATCTTGCCGGTTCTGACCCATCTTATAAATCCTCAAAGATCAATTTATTTTAACTATGCATAGAGCTTTCCATATTTATTCGTAAACTACATGGGATATCAATTTTTACAGCTGTAAATATTCCACCCTGTAAATATATGTATATTTTACTTACTTTCCAATTAAGAGACATTTGATGGGTTCCTACTTCTCATAAAGTCAGACATTAGAATGTGTTCTTGGGTCCACAAGTACACATGCGACTAGAGAGGGGCTCCCTGTTTTCAGCCTTGCAGGGGTCTGTTCTCATGGCCCTACAACCTTGTCTATGTGGAACTATGAAAATTTTAGGATAGTACTTAGTCCTTATTTAACCCGCCCGCCCAACCTGCTACCCAGTGGTTATGCTGGAATGACAGTACTTTCTGAGCCACAGTTGGAGTGACACATCTGGCATTTGTGTGTGTGTCTTGAATTAAGACAGCCTCTGATAAGCTTCGGGTGAGGACCTGCAGGATCAGCTGTTATGGGGGTTGGGCATAGCTTTTTAGAGATAAGGTGGATAGCATTGAAATTCTCCTCCCTCCAAAGTACACCTCCAGAGACTTTCAGGAAAAAGGCCAGAGAAGGAGCACGAGCAGCTGCAAGGAGTGATCAGGAACTCTGTGTGGAGTGTGGTGTATGTGCACACGCGCTCCTGAGGAATGCAGGTATGGACTCAGACTTAGAGTTAAAAATATAAAAACACAGCCACATCCAGATGGCAGGTGCTCTCTTGGTGCTGCCACCACCCACCGTGTACCTTGAAGTTTCCAGAGCCAGTCTAGCCAGATTCTGTGTCAAGACTCTGGAGTTGAGTGGAGGGAGGTTTCCAGTAAAATGTTCTCTTCGTTTTCTAAGACCAGCCATGCTGTGGAGCCCGGCTGGCTTGGAGCTCACAGAGATCCCCCAACTCTTCCTATTCCTACTAAATTCTGGTTACAGGTGTGCACCACCACACCTGGCTCTCCAAGGAGAATTTTTATTCTTAGCATGCTGGCCTCTTCTTTCTGGCTCGTTTTATTCATTTTACTACACAGCAGAGCTTACTAGAGGACTTTTTTTTTTCCCATTTAATAATTTGAACATCTTCTGTGTTTACCTTTGAATCCGTGTGCATGTCATGTGTGAGTGTGAGCAGGGCCAGCCATCGCTAGTGTGAGTGTGAGCAGGGTGTGCCATGGCTGGTGTGAGTGTGAGCCGGGGCATGCCATTTGCTGGTGTGAGTGTGAGCGGGACATGCCATTGCTGGTGTGAGTGTGAGCAGGGCGTCCCACGGCTGGTGTGTGGAGTTCAGCAGCCAACCTCAGGGTTTAATCCTCACCTTCTACCTTGTCTGAGGCAGAATTTGTTGTTGTTGTTGTTCCAAGACAGGTTTTCTCTGTGTAGCCTTGGCTACGTGTGAACTAGGCTGGCCTTGGACTCACAGACCCGCCTTCCTCTACCTCCCAGAGTTCTGGAATTAAGGAGTCACCAGGGTCTTTTGTTGGCAGGTTGAGTGGCCTAGGAACATCTGAAGACTCTCCTGTCTTCATCTCTCAGAAGATGCTGAATTTACAGATGTGTGCAATGGCATCTAACTTCATGTGGGGCATGGGATTCGAACTCAAGCTACCATACTCTGTTGGGCAATCACTTTGGCAGCTCTTATTGTGTTCCTTTTGGTAGCAATACCTAAGTTTTAAGCATCTTTCTTGCTTGTTTAATTTTTATTTCTTGTGTTTCTGTGTACGCCCATGTGGAGTGCATGCACTGGGTTGGAGGCTCTAGTTGGGAGTCTTCCTCAATCCTCTATGTTATTTTTTATTTTACCTTTTGTGTGCATTGGTGTTTTGCCCGCATGTGTCTGTGAGGCTGTCAGATCGTGGAGTGACAGACAGTCGTGAGCTGCCATGTGGGTGCTGGGGGACTGAGCCCGGATCCTCTAGAAGGGCAGTCGGGGCTCTTCCCTGCTAATTCATCTCTCTACCTCCTCTGCACGCTGTTTTTGAGGCAGGATTTTTCAATGAACATGGAACTCACCAACTCAGCTAGACTGATTTCTAGGAAACCCCAGTGACCCTCCTGCCCTGCCTCCCCAGTGCCGGGATTTATTTCTATGGGTGCTTGGCATACGCACTGGGGTCCTCTTTCTTCTGACTAAACACTTTACTGGCTGATCCATCTACCCAGCCCCATGATTCTTTATTTTAAGTTAGTTCCTATCACCATTGCCCTTGTTAATTTTTCATGTTCAGCAAATTAACTTAATTTTGTATCAAGTAGAATAAGAAGATGAATGGATTTATTCTGAATAGTGACTTGGGTTTTGGCAAGGAAGGGAGATCTCTCTCTCTTTCTCTCTGGTGGTCTGTCACCACTATCACCATCACCACAATCACCATCACCATCACCATTACCATCATCACAATCACCATCACCATCATCACCATCATTACCATCACTGCCATTACTATAAGCATCATAATCACAATATGGAAGAGCTCACCACTGAACACATTCCCATCTTTGCTTACTATACTTGAATACATTTTATAATTTGCTTTGTCTATTTAAGAGCTCCTGTAACTCAGACTAGCTTCAAACTCACTTTATAGCTGAGGGTGGCCTTGAACTCTTGGTTATCTTGACTCTACTTGTCAAGTGTAGCTGGCATATGCCACCACATTCATCTTACAATTTGCTTTTAAAGTTGTTACTGATTTTTCACTTTGCTTATTAAACATTTTAGCTTATAAAAATATTTAACACTACTAAAAGATGTCAAACTCCAAAGTGTTTTCTGGGGATACTTAGATTCTTTTAAAACCTCAACACCAAATTTTCATTACTTTTGGGTGGAAGGTCCTGGAAGTGATGTGTAGAGAGGAAAAGAGCTGTCTTCCAAGCTCCCCCTACCTGCTGAGGAAGACTCATCGAGGATGCTAGACATGGAATCAGGCCACGTAAGAGAACTGAATCACATGACTCAAAAGAGCTTACACTGTGGAACTCTATGGGTTGCAATAGGCTAAGTGCAGCAGGAGAGGGATGCTAGGTAAGAAAATGGAGCTTATTTGATTATTATTTTAATTTAATATCAAATACAAGAAAGATAAAGTGATGCTGCTGACTATAGGCAATGCTAAGGACCCAAAAATTTCAATTCTCCCTTCCTTTCTTTAGATAAGGTTTCATTATGTAGCCCATGTTGTCCTCTTGCTTCTGCTTTCTAAGTGCTTCAGAACAAGCTCAGTTGTGTGTGTGTGTGTGTGTGTGTGTGTGTGTGTGTGCGCGCGTGTGCTTGCATGTGTGATGTGCACATGTATTTGCCCAGGAGGCCAGATGAAGGCTTCAGATTTCCCAGGAATGGAGTTACAGATGGTTAGAAGCTGACTGACATGGATGCGGGAAAGCAAAATGATCTGATCTTTTGCAAGAACAGTAAGTGCTCCTAACTGCTGGGCCATTCCCTCAGTCTCCTCAACCTCTCAGTTATTTCTCCCGCAATAATAATAATAATAGTAATAATAATAGCAATAGTAGTAGTAGCAGCAGCAGCAGCAGTAGTCATACAGTAGTAGTAGTAGTAGTAGTAAATCAGTGTCAGATATCTTGACTTTAGAGTTAGTTTAGCCTCTGGGATCTCCATGGATCCTAAGCTAGGGAAATATCTGTAAGTGGAAGATCAGCATCTGTGCGGATGTGCTTATCTGATTTTTACTTCCACAGAGAAAGTCAATAGCTTTTGTTGCTTTCAGAAGGTCCTCAATATAGAAGTGGAAACCCATTGAGTTTCTCTGTCTCTTCTATAGGTAGGAAAACTGAGGCCTAAAGAGACAGTAACCTTTCTCAGGTCGTAGTCCCAGGGCAAGCCTGGGTCTCTGCATTTCCCAAACAAGCAGACTTGAGTACTGTCCACTTAAGTCTTCTCTTCATGTCAGTGCAATTAATAGTATTTAGTGTTAGTAAAAGAAAGGGCAGCTCTGGAGATGTAGCCCAGACACCCTGCCTAACGTGCAGAAAAGGATATCTACTATTAACTTTAGAAAAATCAAAAGGTGCTGGGCAGTGGTGGCACATGCTCTAATTCCAAGCACTTGGGAGGCAGAGGCAGGCAGATTTCTGAGTTCAAGGCCAGTGTAGTCTACAGAGTGACTTCCAGGATAACCAGGGCTACACAGGCAAATCCTGTCTTGAAAAACAAACAAACAAACAAACAAAACCAAAACAAAACAAAACAAAAAGAAAAATCAAAAGTTGATTCTGGAGCCAGAGTACTGTTAGGTCCGTAAAGCAGGTAAGAAGCAGGAGTGCACAGTGATTAGCTGCAGGCAGCTTAGTGGGTCAAGCATAGCAATGTAAGCCCGAGGAACTGAGTTCAGAGTTCTAAAGCCAGATGTGGCTGTGTGTCTGCAATCCTAGCTTCTCTCCATGGAGACCAGAGGGAGAAGCAAGAGTCCTCGGGAGAAGCTCACAGACCTGAGGCTGTACTCTGAGCTCCACAGAGTGCCATCGCACTTGTATACCATAAACCCACGATTGAACACACACACACACACACACACACACACACACACACACTACATAAAGATTTAAAAAAAAAACGTGATTAAAAGGGGGGAAAGCCCTTACAGTAATAAATCAATGTATCCTAATATTTTCGATCCAACACAGTACCATAACTCAGGGGACCTTAAGACAGCACAGCTTCTCTATACTTTCTGGGGTTAGGAGTCTAAAATGGGGTGATGATTCTGTGGTTCTCCCTTTCCAGCTTTTAGAGGCTACTCCTAGATAGGAAGATGACTCACATATTTCTTTCATCTTTTATAGTTTTAAATTTTACATGCGTGAGTGTTTGGCTTGCATGTGCACTTGTGCACCATGTGTGTGTGCCTGGTGCCCATGAAGGTCAGATGAGGGTGTTGGATCCCCTTGAACTGGAGTTACAGGCAGCATTGAGTCATCATGTGAGCGCTGGGAACTGAACCCGGACCCTCTGCAGGAGTCGCAAATGCTCTGAACTGATGAGGTCTCTCCAGTCTGGAAGTTCTTCATTTTACTAACATCTGCGAAGTCTTTCTTGACACACTACTGGCTTCTGGGAATTGTGGACATTTTCAGAGACCCTTTCCAGGCCTATACAGCCATACTCTATTATATAAATATTCTAGGTTAATTCAATTCATCACAAAAATATATTAAGATGCAAGGACGTTGCTGGATTTTTCTTTTTAATTCTCTTTCTTTCCTGTGCTAGGTAATGTCTGCATATGGTAGGCAAATGCTCTACCACTGACCTGTATACTAGTCTCCTTCTAAGTTCTTTAAAGAAAAACTTCACAATTTCCCAAGTGACTGGCTAAGAAGCAAGTACCCAGGCTTGTGCATATTTCTGTGTGGAGATAAAATGAGAAGGGGGGGGGGCATGAGAAACAGTTGGATACTTTTAAAGAAATTGGTGTCAGTCAGGATGATTATGAGCATTCTTAGGCCCCCTGGGGACATCTGGGCTTTTAGTAAATGTATGTATTCTATGTGAGCCTGTGAGTGATATAGGATTAGCCCTGCCACTCGCAGTGGCACACATGTGACTTTTAATCTGATAACAGCTGGTGAGTGGGTGGTGGTGGACAGGCAACATTATAAATGGAAATAATTTAATAACAGGATTAGAGAAATTCTTGGGCAATTAGTTCAGGAAATGAAATAAGTTTGCTAAATTATTCAAGCTTCTTCTTAACATTTAAACATGTTGAGAACAAGCTGTAGTGAAAGACCCCTGTGGGGAGACCCCCACTCAAATCTCGGGAGGATGTGCACCCAAGGAATCACGAGAGACCGTCTTGATGTAATCACAAGAGACAGTTTAATATCGGAGCGCTCCGGGCCGACACCACACCTATCTCACGCAGGAGATAGTGGAATTGACCACGAGGCTCAGGGGTTAGGGGTTTATATAGGAAAAAGGTCTGGGGGAACAAAGGAATCAGTATGGCTATACATGATTGGCTAATTCAAATATTAACTATATTATGTGTAGAACAGAGTGGAAAATTCCTAAGGTTTGTGTTAATCTGAGTCAACAGAGCATCTGACCTTAAACTATATCTATATCTAAGATGGCCCACTACTCAGTGTCTGCCCAGACATATCCTTGCATTTTTTCTCTTCTATATCTTCCTGGCCTGCTAGTTCCCAGAATGTCTTAACAGCTTGCTTATTTTTGCCCAGGCTTATTTGGACATAATTGACCTTGGTCCACTGTGTTTTTCTTCAAACCTGCAATTTTCACATTAGCCAGCACAAGTCTCAAATTTAACTCTTTCAGTAGTAGATGTAGAATTATGCCTTTTATTTAGCCATTTTTGGGTATAGAGACAAGATACGCCGACATGTCACACAAACTGTTGTGAGCTATATTTCAAAATTTTATTAAATAATAATGAAACTAAGAACTTTGGAAATAATTGACATTTAATTTCATTCTTGGCTTTCAGAGACAGGTCTTTCAGAGCTCAGGTTGGCCTTGAGCTCTATGTTGTGGAAGATGATCTTGAGCAGCTGATCTTCCTGCCTCTAACTCCGAATGCTGAGATCCCGCACGTGTGCATGTGTGTGTGTGTGTGTGTGTGTGTGTGCACGCGCCACGGTGTTTGGCTCTATGTTTTAATATTTTGAATCTGGATTTTCCTATGTAGCTCAGACTGCCCTAGAACTCTAGATCCTGTTGCATGCGCCTCTCTAGTGTTACAGGCCAGCAGCCACTGCTTTTTAAACCTAGAATAAAATAATAAATCTCTGGCAGAATGAGGTCACTTTTCTGAGGGTGTGACTTGAATTCAGTTCCAGAACAAGACTTATCCAGGTGTGAATATGGGTGTGTGTATCTCATGGTGTGAGAGCCCCGGAGGAAAAACCTTGAGAATTGGCAGTGTGGAGTTTTTAATTTTTTATTTGTGTGTGTGTGTGTGTGTGTGTGTGTGTGTGTGTGTATTTGTGTCTACATGTCTCTCTCTCTCTCTCTGTGAATGTGGGTGCATCCATGCCATGATACACGCATGGAAGACACTCCTAGAGAATAATTTCTGAGAGTCTGTTAGTTCCTATCACTGTGGACTCTGAAGGTAGAGCGCAGGTTGTCAGGCTTGTTTGGCAAGTGCCTTTATCCACGGAGCCATCTCACAAGCCTTCTCAATCTTAGTTTTCAAGAGTGGTCTCTCATAAACCTGGAGCTCACCATTGCGCCTAGACTGCCTGGCCAGTGCCCATCCCATCTCACCTCATCAATGCTGAGGCCACAGACATGGCACTGCCATACCCAGCATTTATGTGATGCTGATGATCTGAACTTGGCTTTATTTTTTCTTTTCATCTTTCCAATTAAATCTACTTAGTGTGTACAT
>NW_022196903.1:64892938-64894165 GCF_008632895.1 Mastomys coucha | reverse complement strand
TGTGTGTTGCAGAGGTTCTACACTATGTGGAGGTCAGATGATAACTCTCTGGAGTTGAATTTCTCCTTCAGGTCCCCGGGACTGAACTCAGGTCATCTGGGTTGGTGGCAAGTTCCTTTCCCTGTTGAGCCTGCTTTCCTCCTCTTCTTATTTGTACCGTCTTTCATCATATCCCATGTGGTGAGCAGAGTGTATGTTCATGTACACACACACACACACACACTCACACACTCACACACTCACACCAAGCCTGGAGCAGAGCAGTACTAATGTACATAGCAGTACACAGTTTATGAGTTAGAGACTAAAAAAAAATGTTAGTTTTCTCTTTGGATATGGTCTAGAAATGGGGAGGGGGAGACCAAATTAAGATATTAATAAAGTTGTAGATATTTCTATATCGTTTTGAGAAAAACATCACATGGAAAACATTGTTATAAATGCTACCAGACCATAACAGTAGCTGAGCACTGTTTGTTTGTTTGTTTTGTTTGGTTTGGTTTGGTTTTTGTGTAGCCCTGGCTGGCCTGGAACTTGCTATCTGCCTACCTCCACCTCCCAAGTACTAGGATCAAAGGCGTGCACACCATGTCCAGCACGGATCATTAAAGCATAACCACAGACATTGTTTTCTGAACAAATTTCCTGAGGACAATGCAATGCAGACTTCCTGACATTTCTGGTTTTCCTGCTTTGGCTTTTTCTGCAATTTCTTTTTTAAGATTTTATTTTTATTTTATATTGTATGAGTGCTTTGCTTTCATATAAGTATATGCACTGTGTGCATGCCTAGCGCTCACTAAGACCAGAAGAGGGCATCATATCCCCTGGAACTGGAGTTAACAGACATTTTGTGAGTCACTATGTAGGTGCTGGCAACGAAACCTTGGTCCTTTGTAGCAAGTACGTTAACTTCTGAGGGGAGTTTCACTTTGGTTATCATCTCCCTTGTGTGTTTTAGGATCCACCCTGGAACATGTTCTTCCCTGACTTGGTTCTGGAAGGCAGGCTTTAGTATATCCTATTCCTAAATTCTATAAACGTCTCAATAGAGAGGTCTTCAGGCCCACAAGTCTTTTACATATTTCACCTGACTAATTCTTCAGGCTCGGTGTCACCTGAGGTTCGAGGTGAACATACCTCCGGTTAGGTGCTTCCTAGATTGTTTTATGGGTGGAGACATTAGTCCTAGTAGTTCCTTTATGTGTCATATGAGAAAGTATTCCG
>NW_022196903.1:64870132-64892928 GCF_008632895.1 Mastomys coucha | reverse complement strand
CTCCCAAGTGCTGGGATTAAAGGCGTGCGCCACCACCGCCCGGCTTCATCTGCTTCTTGATACGTTTCTGTAGAACACATTTCTTGTGTTTTTAGACAGAGAGCCCCACTCTCAGCTGTCCCCTGATCTTGTTCAGAAGCGGATTCCCCACCCAGTTCTTTCTGGTGTTGGTAGAGAGGACAATCTTCTGGCACATCTGATTAGAGGAATGCATCTTAAAGGCACCCTTCCAACGCAGCTGCCTCTTCACACTCTGTAGGCGGAAGAGCCTAGGGACCACTGGCTTTGGCATCATTTATATCCCGGCATATTTGGAAAGGCCAGGTTTGAAGAACAATTACTTTTAGGCATATTTTGGGAGAGAGGCCTTCAGGTTTGTCATATGTTGGTATTTTTCAGAAGGATGGCCCTCTAACACCGCTTCCTAGTTCTCAGAAGAAGTTTGTTTGTTTGTTTTAAGATTTACTTCTTTCTTTCTTTGTGTGTAGGGGGCATTCATAGAGGCCGAAGTGGGTGGTATTAAATATCTGGAGTTGTGATTATAGGTGATTGTGAGCCACTCAATGATGTTAGTGCTGGGAATTCAACTTGGGTCCTCTGGAAATGCCAGCAAGTGCTCTTAACCACCGAGCCATCTCTCCAGACCCATTTAAAACTTTCTTGGTGTATTTCAGATCAGTGTTTTGCAGGAACAAGTTTTTAAGGAGAGACTAAGAATAAAAGGTCTCCCAAGGCAGGTTGACATGTCCTTCTCAGCGGTTGCTGGTGCGTTCTTCATAATTCCTTCTCTCCTTGTGATGGAGGCTCTACTGTAGGTTAGAATTCTGTTGTTTCTTTTTGCTTCTTTGATTTTCTCCTCTTGTTCTCTGCCACTTGCCGTTTCTTCTGTTCTCCCAGGAGCTGTTGTGAGGTTTGCTTCTCTTGTGCTTCAGCTTTTTACTTCCTGAGCTGTTCTGTTGCGCAGACTCCCAGGTTCCAGTGACCGCTGAAGTACAGCCCCTGGATGAGCTTGAGGTGTGTGGCAGAGCTTCAGTTGGACTTGATCCTTTTCCAGCCCATAACCACTGCCTCCATGGTAACCGCTCCAACTTCCACCAGGCGTCCTTCCCCATTCTTCTGGATATCTAGATAGTGAGAGCCTCTACTGCTGCTAAGGATGCTGTGCGGAGAACCCCAAGGGAGGGCAGAGCCTCCCTCAGGCTCCTGGCATTTTTTCTGGGGTGCATTTCTTCTGCAGCAGCTGCTGCTGACCTTATCCTTCCTAGCTGATGGGAACTCCTATGAGTCAGGGAGTTTTTCTGGACTGCCACTTACCTGCTTAGTGTCACTCTTCTGGCTTGTGGAAGTTAGTGTTTTAATAAAAAGTGATATTAAAAATAGGGCCAGGAAAGTGGCTCAGTGGGTTAAATGCTTGCTACATACACACGAGGTTGTGAGTTCAAATCCCCAGCACTCAGGTAAAAGGATGGATGTTACTTTGCTCTTTAGGGAGTGGAGACAGGAACATCCCAAGTGCTTTCTGGCTGTCTAGTCTATATGAAGCAGCCACTTTCAGGTCCAGTGAGAAACCCTGTCTCAAAAAGTAGGGAGGAGGGGCTGGAGAGTTGGCTCAGCAGTTAAGAGCACTGACTGCTCTTCCAGAGGTCCTGAGTTCAAATCCCAGCAACCACATGGTGGCTCACAACCACCCATAATGAGATCTGACGCCCTCTTCTGGTGTGTCTGAAGACAGCTACAGTGTATTTATATATAATAAATAAATAAATCTTAAAAAAGAAAGGTAAGGAGGAGAATAATAGTGGAGGACACTGGATGTTGAACTCTGAGTCTGCATGTGACATGTTGTAATTGATACTTAATCTCAAATGTCTTTTTTAACCCCGTCTTTGATCATTCAGGTACCAGATAAAAGACTCACAACCTTTACATTTATAGTGAGCCTTAGTCAGCACTATCACTGGGCTGATTTACTGCTTTCCTCTACTTCTCTGCCAATAGCTCCACCATATGACTTGCCATTTTCTGTCTGGGGCACTGCGCCAGCCCTCACTGACATGTTTATAAGATTCTTGCTCCAGGGTATCTTCTCCTTTCTCTACCTTCTCCTCCCTCTCCTCTCCTCATGGTCTTTCCTCAGACCCTAAGCCTGGGAACCAAAAACCCTACCGATATCCTGCCCAGCTATAAGCTGCCAGGCATCTTTTTTAACCAATGGTTTTAAATTAAGGAGCAAGGTCACATTATATGTGCAGATTCTCGGGACCAGTAGTTAGCATTACAATACATAACAAAATACCAAACCTCAACACTGACATACATGCATACACCACACACACACATGCATGCACCTATACACATGCATGGCTGGGCATGGTAATACCTGCCTATAAGTCCAGTGTTTGAGATGTGAAGGCAGGAAGACCACGCATTTGAGACCAACCTGGGTTTCACAAGGAGACTGTCTCAACAAACAGGACGAGACTAACAAGGCAAGGCAGATAGACTGTCCTTAAGCTTGAACAAGGAAGCTCTACTGCCTAGTTTGTGCCAAGGTATATAATAGTACAAACCTGGGCTCAGCAATGCCTCAAGGATGATGTGGACTTCTGGATGACTGCACCAGGCAGCAAAAGGGACTCACCTACTCTGACTGCATTGCTCCCTTCTACAAATGCCTGCAATGACTCCACCCTTGGCTTACAGGACAAAGACTCACTGCGGAGAGTGGCCTCCCCTGCCCCTGCAGCCTGGTTATCTCCCTGACATCACATCCCAGAATGAAACTGCCCACAGTTTCAGGAACTGGGGTTCTCTCAGAAGAGGGAACAAAGGACCTGAAATAGAGGGTTCGAAGTGCTAAGAGAAATCACGAAGCCAAGTTGCCTCCCAATCAAGGCTTCTTCAAAGACCAGAGAGCATCTGTCTTAGCTCCCCAGGTGGTAGCCTTCAAGCAGAGACTGCCAAAAGTCTGATGGCTGAGGGGAAGGCGGAGGTAACACCAGAATGGGGCATCCCATGAGCTCATGTTCTTAAATGTGTCTGCATGCCACCTGTCCTCAAGCCTTTGACTTCTGTCAGGGCCTCTTGTCAGAAGACCTTGACCTTCTCTGAGTATGAACTTAGTCCACCTTTCCAGGGTTAGAACAATGTCTCTCTTCTGTCTGATGGATTGAGTTTCTGCATGCCTCGCCTCCCCTACTCTGGTGGCCTGGTGGGGGTCTCCCTTCTTGGATTTTTATTGAATTTACATGCATCTTTATATGTGTTTATGCAGCAGCTCATCCTGGGGTCTACTGGGAAACAACGTCTCTGTCTTGTTTGTCTTTAAGACCCTTGTGATGATTTGAATGAGATGTCTACCATATTTTTAGACATTTAAATACTTGGTCCCCTGTTGGTGATGGTGTTCGGGAGGCTTAGGAAGCAAGGCCTTGCTGGAGGAAGCCATGTTACTGGAGACAGCTTAAAGGCGTGCTCCATTTGGAGTTCACATGTGTTTCAAAATGTGGGCTCTCAGCTGCTGCTCCAGTCTCCATGCCTGTCTGTAGCCATGCTTTCCCGATGCAATGGTGCAAAGGCTCTCATTCTTCTGGGCCGGACTTTCTGCCAGCTAAACAAACATTCTACCAGTTGAGCTGTGTCCTTAGTTCCCAGGCTCAGTCTTTAAGCAAATTGGAGACCCAAAAGCATTGGCTCAACCTTATTGGATCCATAGTATTTTTGCAGGGCTGTTCATTCACTGTGCACAGACTTCGTCTCTGCATTTATCTGTTATGGCTCCTTATTGCCATATAAGGAGCTGTCACACAGCTGCCGTTCTGGTCCTCTTGACTCTGACAGATGACAGAACCCAGAACAGGGCTTCAAAGTGAGGAGTGGCTGTAGACTCTCCTCCAGGGCAGAGAGTATCTCAGGGCTGCTCTGACAAAGAGGTTTCTTCTGTGTATTCTGGGAGCAGTGGCTGGGAGCAGAGACTCCTGAGACCGGTGCTCCTGTGAGGACAGTGATCATTGGCATTCTAAAGAGCAGATTAGAAGGAGAGTAGTAGGGCTGTGGAGGTGGCTCAGTGGTTAAGAGCATTGCTGCTCTTCCAGAGGTCCTGGGTTCAATTCCTGGCACCTACACGGTAGCTCACAATAGTCTGTAACTCCAGTTCCAGGGATTCTGATCCTGTGAACACCATGAACATCATGAACACATGTAGTGCCTGAATAGTATACATGCAGACAAAACATCCATACACATAAAATAAATATATAAAAAGTTAGGAAGAGTGTCTAGAAACATCACTTTGAGAATGATGAAGTTTGGTGAAAATGCGAATGACTACCTCCTATGAACAGGAAGTTGGAGATAGAGGGGGCACAAGACTTGCTGAAGGTTACCTGGCTGGAGTAAGCACCCTTTCTCCCTTCCTTCTGGAATCCAACAGAAATTTTGGCACCTGGTGCATTTTGGACACTCTCCATCACTGGGGGAAATACTGGGTAGGATGGTGACATTTCTGTCAGGGAACTGTCCTTGTTCCCAAATAGCGGTTCTCCCCTACCCAGCTGAATTCCTTTCCCATAACTGCCTTTCCCATGAGTGCTAGAGGAGAGAGAACTTGAGTTCCCTGGCTCAACTGTGCCATGAGACATTGGATGGGCAAGGCAGGCTTATGTCTGTGGAGCTTGTGCCCAGAGATGAGTGGTTTTACACTTGTTATTCTTGTTACTCCCGTTAACTCTGGGTCACCTGACAGTGGGAAAACTGGAAAATCTATCTGTCTATTTATCTATCTGTCTGCCTGTCTATCTATTCATCTATCTCTCTATCTCTCTATCTATCCCTCTATCTCTCTATCTCTCTATCAGACGCAAACTGCCACAATCCCGAGTCTCAGCATCAAATGATGTGTTGGAACGGCAGCGGTCACGTCTGGAAGTACCACACTAGACCTAGACAGTTCCACGTGTAAGAGGTTTAATTGAGAGGGAGTAGGGGGTAGTAGCGCGGAAAGAGAGGGGAGAGAGAGAGAGAGAGAGAGCAAGATGGAGGAATTGTCCCATATATATGGGTTATGACGTAGTAGTCGCAGGTAAAAGGGGGGGCTGAACCCAATGGATTCTGGGAATATGGTGGCTGTTGTCCTGGCAACAGGTCTGTGGACCTGCCCATGTAACGCCACAGGCTCTGAATGCTAACAACTCCCATTAACTCTGGGTCACCTGACAGTGGGAAAACTGGAAAAAATCTGTCTGTCTATCTATTTATCTATCTGTCTATCTATTCATCTCTCTCTCTCTCTCTCTCTCTCTCTATCTATCTATCTATCTACCTACCTACCTACCTACCTACCTACCTACCTACCTACCTACCTATTTATTGCATCTATGCATATGTATGCCACATGGAGTTGCAGGCAGTTGTAGGCTGCCTGATGTGGGTGTCAGGAAACACATCTTCTAGAAGAGCAGAAAGTACTCTTAACCACTGAGTTATATCGCTTAAGCTCCTTATATTGTTTTTATTTGTGGAGAGGGAAGAATGCCACTTGTATGTGACAGAGACCAGAAGAAGGTGTTGGATCCCCTAAAGCTAGAATTACAAGTGGTTGTGAGTTGTCTGATGTGTACGCTGGGAACTAACTTGGGGTAACCTGGAAGAGAAGCAGGTACTTTTCACTGAGGAGCCATCTCTTCAGCCCTAGAACTTCTTTATAACTTTCTTCTTGACTAAATTTTTTCTTATGATTGAGTTTTGAAGTTTTTTTTGTTTAAGTCAAGGTCTCACATATCCCAGGGTAACCTAAAAGTGACTATCTATCTATCTATCTATCTATCTATCTATCTATCTATCTATCTATCTAGGAATCTATCTTGAAATTCTGATGTTCCTCCCCTAAGCTCCTGAGTGCTGAGACTCCAGGTCTATGACACTATCTCCAGTGTCTTAGTTACTTTTCTATTACTATTATGTGACACTGTGACTAATGCATCTCATAGAATATAGAGGTTATTTCAGGCTTGCAGTTTCAGAGGGTTAGAATCCATGACCATTATGGCAGGGAATATGGCATTAGGCTGCCAGGAATGGTGCTGGAGCAGTAGCTAAGGGCTAAAATCTTGAGATATCTAGGTGGCAGAGAGAGCCGACTGGTAATGACATGGGCTTTTGAAGCCTCAGAGCCTACCTCCAATAACATACTTCTTTGAACAAGGCCAAACCTTCTCATCCTTCCCAAACTGCTCCAAATGAGGACTAAATACTCAAATATGAGCCTAAGAGGGATATTCTCATTCAAAACACCATGCCCAGGGTATGCAGTATTGGGACCCTGACCCAGTAATAGGCCACTCATACAGCATTTAGTCATTCCCAGGACACAGATTTACTTACTTGTTTTCTGAAGCAGAGTCTCTTATGTCCCTGGCTGATCTTGACCTCCTGTGCTGGGAACATATGTATGCACCACCATGCCCAGTTTCTGTGGGCTTTCTTCATGCTAGGCAAGCACTGTGCCAACTCATCTACCATTCATTTTATTTTTTGAGACAAAGTGTCCTTCTGTAGCCCATAATGGCCTGACGTTCACTATGCAGTCCAAGCTGGCCTCAAATTCACTTTAATCTTTCTGCCTCATTCTCCTAAGTGCTGGGATTATAAGGCCTTACCATATTAGTTTGCTTAACTGGAGAAAGTACATTATGTGTGTATGTGTGTGTGTGTTTACCTGGATGTGAGATTCATGATGTGAATGCCTGGTGACTGGTCAGAGAAGGCATTGGATTCCATGGATCTGGAGTTACAGATGATTGTAAACCAAGATGTGGATGTTGGAAACTGAACCTGGATCCTCTATGAGAGCAGCAAGTGCTTTGAATTGAGAAGCCATCTTACCAACCCAAGTTTGTCTAATTTTAAAATCTGGTTTCTGATTTTGTGTTTTTGTGGGCATTGATGATGATGATGATACTTATTATTATGTTGTGAATTTCTTGGTTTGTTTGATGCTTTGTTTGTTAAAGAGAGGGAGAAAGAAAGGACAAGGAGTTGGGTGGGCAGGGAGGGGGTGAAGTTGGGAGAGGGAAATGTGTGATCAGAATATATTGTAAAACATTTTTTTTAAACAAAAGAAAGCAATAGTTATAGGTATAAAAGCTGTCAAGACATAGTTGTTTCTATTTACTTTTTCACATCAGGAAATATAAGCTCAAAAAACTAAGAACTTGCCCATGATGATACAGGTAGTAGATATTGAGGTCAGGAGTGGAATCCAGCTTAAATTAAGTCCACCTCTTACCTGCCACATTCCCACCAGGAAAAGAAAGATGGGAACTAGAGGACTGTGTCTTCCTTCCGTCCTTTGTTCCTTCCTTCCTCCCTCCCTCCCTCCCTTCCCTTCCTTTCCCTTCCCCTTCCCTCCTCCCTCTTTCCCTCCCTTCCTTCCTTCTTTCCCTTCTATCCCTCTGTTCATCTTTCTGTCTGTCTTAACTTCCTCTTTCTGTCTACTCAGCATTTCTCAACATGACCTAACCAGAAGGAATAGGATTGAGTTTTTGTTTGTTTGTCTGTTTTCCTCTCTACTTTCTTGCCAAGTGTCTTCAGAAATAAGAAAAGTGAAGTCCTGAGCTCCAGCCAGATCTGGAATTAGATTCTGAATTTTAAACAAGATCTCTAAGGATGTATGTGAATCCGTGAAAGCTGAGAAGTACCATTCTACATCATCCTATGTACCAGTCCTAGGGTCCCAGCTGAGGCAAGGTGGCAGCTACAGTAATGAAAACAAGAATGCTCTCCCAAGGAGACCCAAGTCAGAAGGGAGCTTGTAGTGCTCACTGATGTGTTTTTTATTTTATTTTAACACTCTCTGTGTCTGTGTCTCTGTCTGTCTGTCTGTCTGTCTGTCTGTCTGTCTGTCTGTCTCTCTCTCTCTCTCTCTCTCTCTCTCTCCCTCTCCCTCTCCCTCTCCCTCTCCCTCTCCCTCTCTCTCTCCCTCTCCCTCTCCCCCCCTCTCTGTCTTGGTTATGCAGGTGTCTGTGGAGGCTAGAAGAGGGTGTTAGGTTCCCTGCAGGTGGAGTTACAGGTGGTTGTGAGCTGCTCAAGGTGGGTGCTGGGAACTGAATTCAGATTGTCTATAAGAGCAACATGCACTCTTAACCACTGATCCATCTTTCCAGTCTCTTCTTTATCTTCATACATGGCTCTAAGCCCAAGAAAAACTGTGGAATAGAATTTAAGTCATATTTTGAGTTCGGAGGGAATATTTGGTAGTTCACATTTGAGTTCATAATGAGAAAAAAAATCATCCCAAATTGATGATGTTTGACGTTTGTTTTTATGAAAAATTTCTTATGGTGAAGTGATTTTTGCAGAGAAGCTTGTGAGATGAAATGTTGGGTGCCCTGGTTTCATCTCTGTTGCTGTGACAAAAAGCAACATAGGGGAAGAAGGGTTTATCTGGCTTAAGCAGTCCAGGTTACAGACCATCATCTCAGGAAAACCAAGAGAGGAATCCAATCACATCACAGTCAAAGAGAGAGAAGTACAAAGAGAGAGTAAACACACCCCTGCTTCCAGCTAGATGGAAGCATTTTTTATTCTGTTCAGGACCCCACATGCCTAAGGAATAGCATTACCTCCAATGGTTAGGTCTTCTTTTTTTTGAGTGTGTGTGTATTTTATTTCTTTCTTTTTTTTTTTTTTTTAAAAGACTTATTTATTTATTATATGTAAGTACACTGTAGCTGACTTCAGACACCCCAGAAGAGGGCATCAGATCTCATTATGAATAGTTGTGAGCCACCATGTGGTTGCTGGGATTTGAACTCAGGACCTTTGAGAGAACAGTCAGTGCTCTTAACCGCTGAGCCATCTCTCCAGCTCCCGTGTGTGTATTTTCGAGACAGGGTTTCTCTGTATAGCCCCTGGCTGTTCTGGAACTCACTCTGTAGACCAGGTTGGCCTCGAACTTAGAAATCCACCTGCCTCTGCCTCCCAAGTGTGTGTCACCATTGCCTGGCAGGTCTCCTTGCATCAGTTAAAAATCAAGGTGTCGCCAGGCAGTGGTGGCACTCGCCTTTAATCCCAGCACTTGGGAGGCAGAGGCAGACAGATTTCTGAATTCAAGGGCAGCCTGGTCTACAGAGTGAGTTCCAGAATAGCCAGGGCTACACAGAGAAACCCTGTCTTGAAAAACAAAAACAAAAAGCAAACAAACAAA
Organism: Mastomys coucha; assembly: GCF_008632895.1. Classification (NCBI taxonomy): domain Eukaryota; kingdom Metazoa; phylum Chordata; class Mammalia; order Rodentia; family Muridae; genus Mastomys; species Mastomys coucha. Next base: position 64,883,723 of record NW_022196903.1, on the reverse strand, counting down.
CAAATCAAGGTGTCCTCCACAGACATGCCCACAGGCCAACCTGATCTAATCACTAGAAGTAAATCTCCTCACCGAGACTCACTTCTCAGGTGACTCTACGTTGAGTCAGGTTGACAGCTAAAACTAACCAGCACAATGAGGAGGTATTCTTGAGCTGGGAGGGAGTTTTGACTCAAGGCTTAGCAAGCGATTGTAGATGTTTCCTTGCTACTCAGCCATAGGTGAAGATTTTCCTGCAGGAACCTCAAGAGTATGCTCACAGCTTTCTCCTGGTCAAAGTGACTCTGAAGACATTGGGCCATGCAGCTGGAACTTATTTCTAGAAAGATAACATAGTTACAGTTCGTGGCAAGCAGGACACTTTATAACTGTGCTCTATTCGAAGAGTATTAAGTCAGTTCATAGGCACCAAGGCCAGAGCCAGTTAAGGCACATGCCTTCCTACTGTGTCAGCTTGGGAAACTTGTCCCAGTCAGCCACAGGCTGTGTGGACCAGAGAAGTACAGGGCAAGGCAGGACATCTGGTTCATACTTGGTACAGGAAGCAGAGGGACTTTAGCACAGAAGTAAAAAGCACTTACTAGCTGAAACAGGAGGATCGGAAATTTGAGGTCACCTATATAGTGAGTTGGGGCTAGCCTGGACTATATGAGGCTCTGTCAAAAAAACAAAACATGAGGTGGAAAGATGGTGCAGCAGTCAAGAATCTGTACTATTTTTGCTAAGGACCCAAGTTCAGTTTCTAGCACCCATATCATGTGCCTCACAAATGCCTGCAACGTCTGCTCCAACTGATCTGATGTATGCCTGGCATCTCAATTCTAGTGCACACAGCCCCCACAGAGGCACACGTAAACACATAATCTATTAAAAATCGAAACAACAACAAATAGCAAAAATAATAAAACTAACTAAAAAGTCAACCATTTTTAATTTGAAAAAAAAACAAAACAAAAAACAAAACGGTGGTTGTGAGCCACCATGTGGTTGCTGGGATTTGAACTCAGGACCTTTGGAAGAGCAGTCAGTGCTCTTAACCCCTGAGCCACCTTTCCAGCCCCACTGATTGCTGATTACTCTCAATCCAGAGGTTCCAAGTTCAATTCCTAGCAACCACATGGTAGCTCATAACCATTTATAATGGGATCTGGTGCCCTCTTCTGGTGTGCAGGCATATATGCATACAGAACACTGTATATTAAATAAATAGATTTTTTTTTAAAAATGTAAACATTTTACCGATTCTTTGTAAATGTCACAACATGCACCCAATCCCCTTTATCTCCTAATTCCTCCACAGTCACCCTCTGCCCTTGCAACTCCACCCAAAACAAAACAAACCTCAATGTGGAAGCTGCACTGTGTCACACAGTATACCCTTTTGCCTGAACAGCTTTTCTGGTTCGAGGCCTCTGGCTTCTGCCACACTATTAATACTGGATCCTCACCAGTATTCCTCTTGGACATCCTATTGTTGCCCTGTGTTATGGAGATCTACGGCTTTGGCAGGAATGGCCCCTTCACTTGCTCCAGCAATTCAGAGATGGGGTAAATGTTGGGATAGGGCAACTCAAAGCCCTGGATCTGGGCCTGGGTGGGAGCTGAGTTGGTCAACCTGCCAGTGTTCCTGAACCACTGGGGCCAGCTCCCCAGCGTTGCCCAAGTGAGGGGCTCAGCCACTGGACATTAATGTGGCAGCCCAGATATAGACATCCATATGCCCTATGGTGATGGCACGGCCCGTGGACGTAGACCCAGGCCCTGCTGCAGCAGGGTCACGGACCCAGATGTAGCCCTTGTGGCAGCACAGCCTGGACACCACCATGGCTTCAGATGGCAGTGCAGGCTGCTCACGTCAGGCTCTCCCTCACCTCCATCAAGCTCCAGTTCTACCTTTCTTAAGCATTTCTCTTTCTCTCATCTCTCCACCACACACTTGCTCACCGTATTGGTGTCCACCCAAGGGTGATGTGTAGTGGTAGGCGGACCTCTGCTGGTCAGTCTTTTTTAAATCACATGGCAGTGATTCTAAATAATGCCAACAATAGTATATCCTCCCTCCTAACCAGTGATGGTGCACGTCCCAAGTAATTGTTGTCAACCAAACTTCACATGATCACCTTGACATTTTATTTATCCTAGAAAAATTTGTTCCCTCTACCCCACCCTGGGAAGTTAGTTTGGCAGACAGACCCTCACATGTATGTCATCCCCTAACACAATGTGGCCTCAGCTGCATGTGTCAACTCGAGTCATTTCTGAAGTTTCTGAACTGTTGAAGCTGGCTCTGGTCACAGAGTATAACATCAATCCTACGTACGACACTACATACTCTAGTATTTTAAACAGGTAAAAAATGAGCAGCCATTGTAACAATGAGAAATGGGGCTGTAAAAAATACCTCTGGTTTCCATGGGAGCAGTCAAGGTTTGGTTTGGTTTTTGCTTTTGGCAGGGTCTCACATGGCAGACATATGACGGTCAGGGGACAGGCAAGTGGGGTGGGTTCCCTCCTTTTACCATGAGAGACCAAGGGATCGAACTCAGATTATCGGGCTTAGTGGCAAGTGCCATCACCAGCTGAGCCATCTCACCAACCATTACGTTTTATTGAAAAAGAAATGAAAGCATGTGTGATACTATTGAGCTATACCCACAGCCCCCAGTATTTAACGTTCGAGGCACAGGCATGGATGAGAATTGTGTTTTGTAGTATTTCTGTTTAGTACAAAATTTAATGCATGAGATACAGAGTATACATATGTGAGTAAAAACATGAGGAGACTCTATTAGAGTGTTCTAGAATATCCATTTGGATATAAACTATCAGAGCAGTCACAGGATGCCCCTGATCGGACAGACGCAGAGCAATGACTGACAGCCAGCATGACTCTGCCTACATCTAAGCTGCCCTCTTCAGATCTTTTCCTGGCTCATGCCTATTCCTTCCTGACTTAGATTTCTGTTCCTGAGCCAGAGGTGGACACTTGTTCTTCTTCCTTCCCAAATGAAGTCAGGCTGTCAGACTTTCGGGTGACTCCACACTCAGGATACATCTTTTATAAAAGATGACCAGACAGCTCAAAATGACCTTGCCCACTTGGAATGCTTCACTGAAAGCTGCTAGAAGAAATGTGAACCTTACACTTCCAGTTAGGTAACCGAGTGTCCTGAGCAGCCTTTTGGCGGTGAGGTATGCTGGCTATCTTAATGAAATATTTGTCAGAACCTGTCATGGAGGTAGATTGCATGCTTCATGAGATGGGCTTAAGCCTTTGGGGCGCAGCAGAATTCTACAGTTTAGATCTTGATTGTCCCCCAAAGGCCCATGTGTCAAAGGCTTGGTTCCAGCCTGTGGTACTACTGAGAGTAGTGGATTCTTTGGAAGGTGAGGTTTGATAGAAGAAAATAAAATCACGGGAAAGTGCGCTGGTGAAGGGGCTAGCAGGATCCTGGCCACAGCTCTTTTTCTATTTGCTTCCCAGCTAGCAAGCAGCTGGCTTCCTCTGCCCTGCACTCCTGTCATGATTTACTATCTTGACTCAGGCCTAAAAGTTAGGGGCTAACTGACCACGGACAACAGCTCCAAAGTCATGAGTTAAAGCCAGCCCCTGTAGCCTTTCTCCTCTTTGTTTTGTTGTTGTTGTTGTTGTTTTGGTTTGGTTTGGTTTTTCAAGACAGGGTTTCTCTGTGTAGCCCTGGCTGTCCTGGAACTCACTCTGTAGACCAGTCTGGCTTCGAACTCAGAAATCCGACTGCCTCTGCCTCCCAAGTGCTGGGATTAAAGGCATGTGCCACCACTGCCTGGAGCCTTTTTCCTCTTAAAACTGATTATTTGGGAGCACTTTAAATACATTTTATGCACAATCGCGCAAGCACATGTATGTATGCATGTGCGTGTGCATATGTGTGTCATAAATGTGGAGGTCAGAGGACAGTTTGCAGGAGTTCTTCTACCATGTGAATCCTGAAGATTGAATTCATGTTGTTAGATTTGGCAGCAAACACCTTTATCCACTGAGCCATCTCTGCAGCTCTATTTGGGTGGTTGTTGTTGTTGTTGTTGTTGCTGTTGTTGTTATTATTATTATTATTATTATTATTATTATTATTATTATTATTATTATTATTATTATTATTATGACTACACCCAGGACCTTGCCTGTGCTGAGCAACCCGCATAAATGCTGGGACCAAATTTGGCTCTTCTACGAGAGCTATATTTGATCTTAAATGCTGAGCCATCTCTCCAGCCCCAACACTCCTGTCTTCATTTTTCCTTCTCTGCATTTTCAGCCTCATTAACTTCGTGTGCCACACCTGCTTCAAGAGGCAGGAGAAACTCCATCGCTGCGGGCAGTGCAAGTTCGCCCATTACTGCGACCGCACGTGCCAGAAGGATGCTTGGCTGAACCACAAGAATGAGTGTTCTGCCATCAAGAGATATGGGAAGGTGCCCAATGAGAACATCAGGTCAGAGCTGGTTCCCATGACAGGACTTGGGATTTCCAAATGTCAGGCTGGGATGGCAGAGGTACCAGCATTCCCAGACCTCAGGATGCCAGGCTGAGTGCAAATGTCTCAGGTTCTTTATTCCGCTCACTCCTTTAGGCCTGAAAGGGACACTGGATGTCTCTAATTCCAAGTGAGCTCCTAGAGAGGCCCATAGGACCCCACAGAGCTTCTCAATAAGGCACACATTGTGAAAAAACAGTTTCTGTTTTCTCTGGGGAACAAGAGTAAAAGTGAAGCTCTGACAAGACATGCTGCAGTTAACAGCTTGTGTCTCTTATAAGAGGAGATTTTTTAAGTCACGGAGCTCACTTTACAATGGTCCTTCTTGAAGTCCAGGCACGTGTATGCATTGAGGAAGTAGACCTCCACATGGGGCCATTGCTAGGAGACTCAGGGCCTAGTATGAGAGTTTGCACTGAGGGCTCCCAAATGTTGGTGGCTCTCTTGGAAGGTGTTGGTGCTGGGATGTGGATAGGCTTGTAGGAAGCCAGACTGACTCAGAGGCGAAGTGGGTGAGGACAGTGATAATAGAAAGCCTTTGCAGGGCTTATGGGATGTGACAGTCAAGAACAGAGTCCTCATCTCCTGGGGATGTTAGGAATCTGCAGGCTGAGGCTCCGTCAGCCTCACCACGCTCCCTGTCCTCTGTCTACTGAAGTCATAGTTTTCAAGACCCACAATAAATTCATCTCCTAACTTATTTCCTCGGCTCATCTCCCATTGACTGATGTGTGACTGACTTGAAATTGTCCTCTTCTTTCCTTGGGACCACATCCCTGGGATTTAGAAGCTACTGATCTTTCCCACACCTTATCCTGAAGCGTGTCTTCCCCCATGTTGCCCTGGGCTCTGTGTGGAGACCTTTTGATCCCAGGTACCTGGAGAACCTAGAAGGACACATCTTTAAGAATAATTCTGACCCAAACAGAAGTAGGGCCAGGGTTGTGTCAAGCAAGAGGAGAAATCACTCCCTGCAGGAGCAGGTTTGCCTGGACCACCAATGTCCAGGCATCAGGTGTGACACCAAGGGTCTCTGAAACACAGAATTCATTTTGTGACAATGTACCACCTGACCATTTACAAGGAAGCCCTTGGGCTTAAGTGTACCCCTCAGTTTCAGACTCAAAGGTCATCAGGATCCCCTCCTATCCTGTTATGCCTTGCTTTCCTTAGGCCTAAGACCTAAATCTTGTCTCTGTGCCCCAAACCCCATGTGATTTGGCTCCTGTCTGCCTGTCCAACTACCTTCCATCTCCACTCCTTGTCCTCTATGCTGTGGTCACCTGGGCTTTCTTACTCTGTCTGCTTTGGGCTCCAGGATAGCCTGTTGGCTGCTCCTTCACGACCCCCAGAGCCAGATCCTCTGTCTTCTAGTTCCTGCTCAGATGTATGTCCTGGTTCACACTGCCCTGATGACCTTAGCTTCTGCCTCCAGTTCCTGTTCAGACCTATCTGCTGGTTCACACTGCCCTGATGACCTTGGGTTCCCCTACCCAGCCTCTCTTATGCCACTCTATTTTATTTCTCTGCATAGCACTCAGTACTACTTTAAAATGACCTTGTTCACTGAAATCTCCCACAGTGCAGGAAGCGTCTTGATAGAACTCTGTCATCGACACTACATTGTACCTCATATGTAGTAGGCACTGGTACTTGCTGAATGAATAAATTAAGAATGAACGAAAGCAATGGATGAATGAATGATGTGTGTGTCTAGGCCTCCCTAATGCTGTCTTCCCCTCTCTTCCCAGGCTGGCAGCCCGCATCATGTGGCGAGTAGAGAGAGAGGGCACTGGGCTCACAGAAGGCTGCCTGGTGTCAGTGGATGACTTGCAGAACCACGTGGAGCACTTTGGGGAGGAGGAGCAGAAGGAACTCCGAGTAGACGTGGACACGTTCTTGCAGTACTGGCCACCACAGAGCCAGCAGTTCAGCATGCAGTATATCTCACACATCTTTGGCGTGGTATGGCCTTTCATCCCCTGCAGCATCCCTGCTCTGTCCTCCGTGTCCCTCTCTTCCCTCCTTCCCATTCTTCCCCTTTGGGAACATAGCATTTTTTCAGATGGAAGGAAGCTGCAACTTCCCTGGATGATGTTTTTTGTTGCCATGACAGTGGCCTCTAGTCCAGGCAGCCAGAGACATGATGTGTGTCCTCTTGCTTCCTAGGTATAACAGGAATGCTTACCTCCCCTTCTGGTTCTGAACTCAAAGTCAGACTCCTAAATGGGTTCTTTAAAATAAACCTAGAATCTTCCAGTATGATTTCTCATAACAGAGAGGCCATGGTGACTCTGGTTATTGTCCAGCTAAGGAGCTTCCAGAAGCAGTTGGAACAGATTCAGGAGAGAAGGCCAAAAGTCTGAAAAGGACAGAAACTTAAAATGATGTTGGTTTATCCTACCATATCGTCTCTCTTCACTTTTCTATTAATTAATTATGGTGATGTCTCGCTATGTAGCACAGGCTAGCCTTGAATTCCCAAACCTACTATATCTACCTCCTGAGTGCTGGGAGTATATACCACAAGTGTATACCACCTCTCCTAGATCAAGAGTATTTGTTCTCATTTGCTTCGGGGATGGACACGCACGCACACACACACACACACACACACACACACGCACGCACGCACGCACGCACGCACGCACACACACACACACACACACACGCGAGCACACACACCGCACAGCCAGATCATGGAGAGGTAAGCCAAGATGGATACTGAAAACGACTCCTGAGACCCAGATATGCCATTAGGAGCCAGCATTCCTGTCTTTGGCCTTATTAGGCCGGGGCGACTGAAAGTTTGAAAGTGGTAGGATTTTGCTAACTGTGGAACTCCCTCCATGACACACATCTCGTGCACCACTTGGAGTCACACAGAAAACAAGTCTTCAGGACAAAAATCTCTCTTTTAAAAGATCGACCAGTTATGCTATTTGTCAGTTACACATGCAGTGTCCCAACTGCTTCTGGAAGCTTCTTAGCTGGACAATAACCAGAGTCACCGTGGCCTCTCTGTTATGAGAAACCATACTGGAAGATTCTAGGTTTCTTTTAATGGGCTCATTTAGGAGTCTGACTTTGAGTTCAGAACCAGAAGGGGAGGTAAGCATTCCTGTTATACCTGGGAAGCAAGAGGACACACTTCAAGTCTCTGGCTGCCTGGGCTAGAGACCACTGTCATGGCAACAGAATAATATATTCTGAGTCTCTCTCCACCCCTATTGTTCTCTCCTGTGTTAACATTCTGCCCTGCCTTACCTCCCTACCTGTCCCTTTCCCAGATTCATGGGGCCTTCTAGTTTTCAAACTTTTTCAACATCCAGGGTGATATTCTGTACCGGATCTGTGTCTGTTGACTGAATTTTTTCTCTTGTCTTCTGGGTAGATCAACTGCAATGGTTTCACTCTCAGTGACCAGAGAGGGCTACAGGCAGTGGGCGTGGGCATCTTCCCCAACCTGGGCCTGGTGAACCATGACTGCTGGCCAAATTGCACTGTCATCTTCAACAATGGCAAGTGAGTGTCCCTTTCTCGGAACTTGTGCAATGGGGATTGGACAGTCTTCCATTTCATTTCAACCAAAGTCAAACTTATAAACGTGAACTACCATGCACTGCCAATGTTTAGCAACTCAGAGTCTCACTCCAGACTGAGGAGAGAAAGGAACTGAGGTGGATGCTAAAGAATTCTACCCTGTCCATTTCTGAATCTTTAAGTCTGCCTAGGTGTATTCGATAAATTATTAACTACTGTTCTAAAACTTGAATTCTGGGATTATTTACCTAGAGCCAAAGCATCAAAAACTGTACATGGCAGTAGCCTGTGCTAGCTAAGATTCTATAAGAAATTAGAAAGCACATTCAAAGGAGTATAGTGTATAAATTCAAACAGAATTTAATGAAAGGACAATTTACAGGCATGTGGGCAGGATTTGGGAAGGATCAGGCAAGGGCTGGTGAGGTCTCCAGGGCTGAGCACACAAATCATTCCTAGACTTAGCAGGCCAAGCAGAGAAAGCTCTTGCTGCAGCCAGTGGCCATGTGAGCTATGGTAAGCTGAGCTGTGCCATACAACTGCACCTGCACAGAAGTTAGCCACTGCTGGAATCATGGGCTAACAACTTCAACCTTGTTCTCTTCCGGTCTGCTAACCTCACCCAGAGGCCAAAGAGCAAAGGAACCCAGGTGACGCAGTCCTTAGGGTTCAGCCCTTTGCCCCCAGAAAGGCACAGATCAAAGACACATGGGCAAACACTTGACTCTTGGGGGTGGGGCACAAAGGGAAAGGGATTAATAAACAGCCTGGAGTCTGGTGGTGTGAGAGGCTCAGGCCAGGGATTTGTGGAGGATGAAGCCCGTACAATATACATTGTCTTTACTCATGAAGATGATCTCTCATGACAGATAAAAGCCAACTTTGAGCCACCAACCAGCAGCTTTCTCTTTAAAACTTCCTTGAAGCCAGAGACTTCCGGGTCTCAGCTGAGAACTAGGTTGAAGTAGCAACATAGCCAAGACTATGAGATCTTATTTCCTTTCTGTTTCTCACCCCAATATCTAAAGCAGTTGAGAAAGATGACAAAGATCTGGAAAGCTTATTCTGAACTCTTAGAATAATACTTTCTAGCACATTGTATTCCTGTGTCTAAGCCTCTAGGGACAATTGACCTAGACCTCGTGGAATCTTTTTAGAGGATGTGTTACCCAGGTTTAGCCTGGTTTACTGAGTTTAGCCACCATGCACAACTTCTAGATGGCCCTTCTATAAATGCTGGTGACCAGAGGCCCCTATTGTGACTCTGTAATGGTCAATGAACCTAGGACTTATGCTTCAGGGGATCCCTGGTGTCTGCTGTAGCTTCTTTGCATCTACTAATTATGAGCGGCCATGTGTTCCCTGGATCTGTTGGCTTTTGTGCAAGAGAAGAGGTCATTATAGTCACTGCCTATCTGCCTACGACACTGGAAATAAGCCTACACATGGTAGGAGTGGCCCCATTTCAACCATAACAATAAGTAAGCTCTACATATGCAATTCAGAACTCACCCCAAGAGAGTCATCCAAAAAGGCTATGTTTTTTTTTTTTTTTTTTTTTTAGATTTGTTTATTATTATACATAAGTACACTGTAGCTGACTTCAAATGCACCAGAAGAGGGCGTCAGATCTCATTACGGGTGGTTGTGAGCCACCATGTGGTTGCTGGGATTTGAACTCAGGACCTTAGGAAGAGCAGTCACTGCTCTTACCTGCTGAGCCATCTCGCCAGCCCCGAGGCTATGTTTATTTATGCATCATGCTTGTCACTGGCACAGTACAACCATCCCTAAGTTTCTCAGCACTCTCTTCTCAGTTGCGTTGTCTTGCAACAATCTCATTGCTGTATGCTAAGTGGACACTGAGGACCTGGGAAAGGAGGTCAGTTGTTCAGCAGGGAATCCCTCTGTGATTCCATTTTGTACCCCTGTTGCAGTGTGCGTTCACTGTTCCAGGCAGGGTCCTGGCTGGGGAGCCTAACTAGAAGGGATGAGGTTGGCTGTGACTGTCAGTGCCCTGACTGCGTGAGCCCAGAATGCTGTGTTCCCTTCGGGCTGCAGTGGTATTGATTTCCTTGTGGGTGTCTGTTTTGTCTTTCAGTCATGAGGCAGTGAAATCCATGTTTCACACGCAGATGAGGTGGGTCTGTCTTCTCACACGTCCGTGTTTGTCTGACCCATCTCCCTCACTTGCCTGGCTTCCTGACTCCTTGGCCGCTGTCTTGTGTCATGCCCTGCACTGCCATATCTTGGCTTTACCAAATGGCATTTTTTCTTGTCCTTGAGTCCATGACTTCCTTTGCCCACCGCCTTTCACTCGCCTATGTTTTATTCTGTTTGTTGTATTCCCTTCCTCTCACTCCTTACTTCTCTACTTTTATCTCAAAGTATGAATCTTCCAGTCATTTCAGCCCAAAAGTACACTGGCTCCGTAAACTCCGCTTGCCATGAGTAAGAATGCTTATCACTAACCCACTAATGAACTGTGTGCTTGTCTGTAGACCCAGCTTCTCACCCAATAGCACCCAGAGCTCGGATGTTTTTGGTAAATATGTATTCATTGAGTACTTTTTAACTGATGAAAACTATGTACATGTGGCTTAGGTAGCATTTTACTTTAAACTTTTTTTGTTTTTAAGGAAACAAGAGATACTTTATTTTGGAGCCATTTTGAATGACCATGGCTTTAGGTTGCCCTAAATCCCACATTCCAACATGGTAGCAGGTTTATGAAGGTTTTGTTTTTATTTTATTTTTATATGATTTTACAGAACAAAGAAAGTCATAAATCAAGGCAAGTTCAAAATACATTGATAGGTACATCAGAGAGGCAGGCACAAGTCGGGAGGAAACTTGTCAACAGGCTCAACACGTCATCGATGACATCAGTGGCTTTGGGTTGGGTGAAAACTAAGAGTCTGCTAAGTTAACTGAGTCTAGTTAGTTCTGACATAGAAGCAGGCAAGGGATGGCTGTTTTGGAGGGCTAGAACTAGCCTATGATAAGGTAATTGGCCTCTGGAGCAGCAACATTCAAACCTCCCTGCAGACTGACATACTAGCCAGGCAGTCAGTCTCTGCAGATACAGTTTCTTTTCAGGAGTTTGTGTTCACAGCTCCCCCTTTTGGCCAAGCATTACATTTTGTACATGTGTAGGCAACTTGTTACAGATTACATATTATCAGGTCCTGCCTAGCTAGGAAGGCTCCTTCTTGGGATCTGATATAAGTGAGGCTGGGTGGTGGGCAGGACAGCAGTCTTCAGCACAGAGGAACAGCTGGTGAAGGCCGCCAAGGAAGGCTCTACTGGATCACATCAAGCCTATTATCCATCATGATCTGGACCTGGATTTTCTTAACACCGTGTCTGACATAACACGTACATGTGACCTAGGATGACAAGATCTAAAGTTAAGTCATTAAGAACACAATTTGGATTGATGGGATGAAGGTAATATATGAAAAAACATTTCTAAAAATTTCCATATTTTGATGAGACTATCTAGCTCCACCTGTACTTACAGTTATTTGTACTCTATGAATCATCTTACTTACATTTACATTTTTAGAAATGGAACTTTCAAATGAGTCACTGTAGTATTGTCTTGTTTTTTATTAGTTAAAAAAATTGTTTTAATCATAGCAATTTATACTAAAGGACATTTTGGATATTAATTAAATCAATAAACACCAGTGCTTAAAGTATAAACCATCATGAATGTTGTTGTTATAAGACAACGTTCCTCTCTATAATTTGGATAAGAAGAGTTAATCCAAATTTTTGAATCTTTCTAGATAGAGTAAATGGAGTGAAAATTTAATTTAAAAACTAAATATTTTGTTTTGTCCAAATTACACTGAACAATGAGAAAATATATTTATGTATTTATAATATATATGTATTTATGAAAACAATGAAAATACTGTATCTTTCAGAAATTAATTTTGATAAGGTAGGGTTTAGGGTAAACAAATAGTCACAACAAAAAGTATGATCAAATGAAAGAACACAGTATTTTAAATTTATTGAAACGAAAATTAGTATTATTTTATCAGAGATCTATCACATAGAATAATGGATTTCATAAGCAATTTCTAACATCTAATTACACAATGAATAAGAAACACAAAAGGTGAGAGAAATGTTTAGTAACTGGGAATACTCACTCGTCAATGGCATTGGAAGTAGGTATTGTACAGTATCTTGAAGTCCTCATTAATGTGCTGTCAGATGGTGTGAGAGCCTTCCCTGTCTCCTAGGAGTGAGTTACAAGTTCCTGGGTATAGTCCTGGTCTTAAAATCAGAATGGAGTCTTTGATGCGACATCTTCTTTTCTTTCAGCTGATAGAATCATTTGAGGTTTTGTTTATTTGGAGACTCTGTAGCTAATTTTGACTTTTAACTATTAAAGTTAACTTTTTTTTTTTACAATATTGCATATTATTTGTTTATCTGCTAGGTCAAATTTTATTGACCTGGACCCACTGTCATTCTTCAGTGACAGAGTCCTAATGGGGAGGACCAGAAGATGGGGAGATAAGGAAGACAGGAAAGCTGGGGTCAGGCGATCTGGCATAAGTTATGTCTTATGCCACAAAGGTTTATTGAGAAGTACATAACCTTACATGCAATTTGTTGGAGAAAAATAGGACAGAGTCAGCAGAAAGCTAATCGTACAATAATACATCATACAGTTGGACAAAGTCAGCAGGGAGCCAATCAAGCAATATTGCACAAGGGGAACACAAGGCATCTCAAGGGCATCTCAAGGGCACCACAGACCCAGCACCACAGACCCAGCACTACAGACCCAGCACAGCAGACCCAGCACAGCAGACCCAGCACCACAGACCCAGCACAGCAGACCCAGTACCACAGACCCAGCACAGCAGACCCAGCACAGCAGCCTAGAGACCGTTAACTCCAGTCTCTAGGAAGAGAAGCCAAGGTCCTGGGACAGAAGCCTCACTCCTTTGAGGCTCTGGCCCCAACCCTAGACTGCACCTCGCTAGGCTGCCCTTGACAAAGACAGAGAACCAGGTTCTCTTGTCCTCTCTTCAGGGCCTCCGAGAAAACCCTGGGTTGCCTGGCTTTCAACATTTTATAAAGTAATTTAAATATTTGTCCATCAAAACACGTTTCATAATCACTCTGTAAGTTAGGCATATTCTAAGTAGGCATAACTCTAAACAGATCTCACATACACACACACACACACACATACACACACACACACACACACACACACACACACACACACGCACTCAGGCACGCACGCACACACACTTAAAGCAATGATTCAAAATCAAAGGCTCTGTTTATTGAGAAAACATTAAATCACAGATTTTAAATGTCTGTGTAGTAAAAGGATACTAAGAACAAATCAAACATTGAGAGAATATTATAGAAAATCAAGCATTAATTTTGTCACAGGGTATTAATTGAATTAATTTAAAAACTTTTAAATAATCTTTTATATTGTTTTTAACTCAATTGCAACTATATTAATTTTTGGGTTTTTTTTTTTTTTTTTT
>NW_022196903.1:64865704-64870005 GCF_008632895.1 Mastomys coucha | reverse complement strand
ACTCAGAAATCGGCCTGCCTCTGCCTCCCAAGTGCTGGGATTAAAGGCGTGCGCCACCACCGCCCAGCAACTATATTAATTTTTAAAACCACCTTCTACAACATACTTTATTATTATTGTTATTTATTATTACTACTACTACTATTATTACTACTACTACTACTACAAAATTTAGAAAACAATTTTACTGAGGTAATTTTAAATAAAAGCTCAGGAAGTTATGTCTAAAATACAGAAAATATGATATCCTAGATATGTCAGTTATAAACATAGGTAAAGTACATTCACTGTTTTCCTAACCAAATTTAATAACTTGTTAAAAATTCAAGTTATTTTAACACATAGATTAAAACAATGTATTTGTTGTTAGAAAAAGCGTTTACTTTTTTATTTGTGCTTATGAGGCATCAAATGTAGGATAAGTTGACCAGGGCAGGATAAAGTTTGGCATTTATAATTTTATTATTATTTTCTTTAACTAAAAATCATAGAAGCATGATTTTTAGGTCTATCATTATGACGTAATATCCTAAGGTGATCTGTGAACTTTAGGATGTCCGTGTAGCCCCTAAAGTAGATTTTAAAAATGGCAATAACTCTTTTTAGTTTTTTTCTTATGTAGGTTTGGCTCCAGTAAGGATCTTGAAAAGCTTATTTGTTTATGCATTTGTTTTTAAAGAGACAGTATGGTCAAAAATATCCTTAAAATCCTTAAAATGTTTGTGTGAGGGTGTGTGTGTGTGTTTATGTGTATTTGTATACAACATATACTCATGCAGAAACAAAGCATATCTAAAGGCATAGACAATTATTCTCTTAATCTTGGGAATAAATGAAGAGTTTAGTATCTCCAGGGAAGCCAATTGTCTTCTAGAAGAACTGTACCCTGCAGTAGGAAATCATCTAAGTTAATTTGTATTTTCAAGTGATAGGGACCATGTAGTAGAACCAGAGTTGGGATAAGTATTAAGGAGAGAACATCTTGACCAGAATTGTTTATGTAGTCTTGTCCTTCAAAAGCAGATTTTGAAAATTTACTTATTTATTATTTTATGTGTCAGGATGCTTTGCATGCCTGTATGTCTAGGTACCACGTGCATGCAGTACCCACAGAGGCCAGAAAAGGGCATCAGATCTCCTGGGACTGGAGTTAGAGACAGTTGTAACCCATGTTGTGAACCAGTTGTGGGTACTGAGAGTTGAACCCAGGTCCCAGTGTAAAGCAGCCAATGCTCTTAATTCCTGGGGCATCTCTCCAGCCAGATTTAAGTTTCATAAATTTAAAAACTTACATTAATTGTCCTAAAGAAAGATTTAGGGCAATTTGTCATCTCTATTTGTTTTATCTATGTGGTCACATTGATTAAATATACTTTTTGTCTTTTATCATTATTCTGTTCCTTTAAATTTTAGTTTGACTGTGAGTCAAAATAAAGCTCAACCAAGTTAACAACTCTAGTTTACATGAGCATTTACTTATAAGCCAATTTGTCATTAAGTATATTATATAAAAATAAACAAACCATAACCCTGTGTAGACAGATGATCTATATAAGTAATCATGCATAAGATGGATTTTAATAAACCAAGATTTTAAGCATTACTGTTTGTTGGGATTATATTTTCTATTACCTTTACTACAAAAGGCAACAGCATAGAGATCTTTAGAAGATGTGTATTTATGTAGATATGTATTTATTAATTTGCATATAGTCCAACTGTAATAAAAAACTTAAATTTAACAGTTTGTTGAAAGTATTTTGAAGAGATAATATGAATTTTATGTTACTTATATGACTGGGATAAAAATTATATAGTTAGAATTGGTTTTGGAAGGAAGTCTTTATCGAAATCTACGTATATGTCAATAAAGGTTTATGAAACATTCAACATTTCCACAGATGTAATTTTAACAGGATGTAAAATGTTTAGAACACTACATTTATAAAAGAGTACATATTATCGGCCCTAATGTACGATCACAACATTTCAGTTTAATCTGCACATGCACTTTAGTTGGGCATGCCAAAAAGTAATTTTAGCACATAACAAAAATTAATTTAAAAATGTAAAGTGTACACAATTTGTTACATTTTTTTTGACACAGCAACATATGAAGACAACAAAAATATACAAAACCCAGTTATCATAGATAGACTCATGGCACAACTGCAGGAAAGTAGGTGCCCCAGGTTAGGAAAAAAGTCTCTCCATTTCCTTAAGCTATGTGGAAGACAGGAACACAAAAGATGGAGTCATGTAAACTCAAGGTCTCTCTCCCTCTTTAAATAGCTGAGGGGAGTGTGCGTGTGTGTGGGAGGGGGTTGTTGGTCTTTATTGTGTCCCAGGCTGCTGATGGGAGTGTGTATGTGTGTGTGTGTGAGGGGGGGTTGTTTGTCTTTATTGTGTCCCAAGTTGCTTTCTAGCAGGTAACTAGTACGTCACAGCTGTGCCAAATCAGGTCTGGCCACCCTTCCACAAGAAGTCAATTAAAAGTGGAAAGCAGAAAAAGATTTATGAATTCAGGTCACATTGGGAAGCTGGAGAGAGAACAAAGGGATGAGCAAATCCCTCACATCCATCTTTAAGGTCCCGAAGATCAAAGTTTAAATAGAGGGGCTGGGATATATGCACATCACAACAGTTGTGATATATGCACATCACAACAGTCATGACATATGCACATCACAACAGTCGTGATATATGCACATCACAACAGTTATGATATATGCACAACAGTCATGATATACACACACCACAACAGTCATGATATATGCACAACAGTCATGATATACACACACCACAACAGTCATGATATACACACACCACAACAGTCATGATATATGCACATCACAACAGTTGTGATATATGGACACCACAACAGTCATGGTCAAGATGCAGTTATGTTCCCATTGAGGCATCATTAACTGGGTTTCAGTCTCATCCTGTAAGTTAGAGCTGTGTGAAATCTCTTTCCAGGAGACAAATTCCCTCTCCCCAGAGAAATTTCCATATCCTTAGGGTCCATTTTCTTTTTTGTTTTGTTTTTGTTTGTTTGTTTGTTTTTTGTTTTTGTTTATTTGTTTGTTTGTTTGAGACAGGATTTCTCTGTGTAGCCCTGGCTGTCCTGGAACTCACTCTGTAGGCCAGGCTGGCCTCGAACTCAGAAATCCACCTGCCTCTGCCTCCCAAGTGCTTGGATTAAAGGCATGCGCCACCACTGCCCGGCTAGGGTCCATTTTCTAAGAGTCTGATAGTTGGATTGAGAGATATGATTGTATATCTCATATCTGCCAGCCCTGTTAAAAGGGGGAATTAGGTTTTATGAAGGTACCCCTCAGTGAAGCCATGCATTAGTATATATGACCCAGGGGCAGAATGTGGATAAGCCTAGGACATATCCATCTTTAATGTTAGTAGCACTCAAACTGTTAATGGGAGGAGAAAGACACCGACCCAAACCATTGTGGCCAAAGTATTAAAGCAAGCAAGTAATTAAAGCAAGCATTTAAAAAGTTTGTGTACATGGGCTGCCTCCTGCTAAGGTAGGGCGTGAGAGGTCAGCATTGGATGTGAGAAAGACAGGCTTTTATAGTTCAAGGCTAGGGGACTTACAAATGAGGGGATCAGGCAGGCATAGCAGGCAGGGTTACAGGGACAGAACATAAACATAACAAGTTGGTCCTTCCTGAAGCAAAGACATGGTTGCAAAGTGGGCATAACAAGGCAGTTATAACAACAGGCAGTCATATCAAGGTAGTCACAGGTGGTCATTGTAACCCTTTGAAACAAAAGTAGTGTTGCAAAGTGGTTATAAACAACTTTTTGAAACAAAGACATGATTACCATTCCTGGAACAGGCAGTACAGAACTATTTGTAGTTAAGGTTACAGGAGGGACATAGCCTAATCCTTGAGAAAAGAGGTGTAGCCATAAAAAGCAATGAACTTAGTTTGTCTTTACTATAATATGGCTTTTCAAGCAGAAGATGGAGGCCGGCTGGTTCATCAGCAGTAACACCAGATGGTTTAGACTCAATGGGGCCATGCCTATACCATGGTGTAGGTGATTCCTCTGGTGAAAAGTAGATCATTTTCATGTTGTGGCATGGTAATTGTCAATTCAGAAACCACAGCTCTCTCCTTTTGAAGGGAGTAAGACCATGGCCAGGAAACACACATTTAGGTCATCCCACATTCCAGGAAACGCACATTTAGGTCATCCCAGGAAACGCACATTTAGGTCATCCCAGGAAACACACATTTAGGTCATCCCACATTCCAGGAAACACACATTTAGGT
>NW_022196903.1:64859077-64865301 GCF_008632895.1 Mastomys coucha | reverse complement strand
AGGTCATCCCAGGAAACACACATTTAGGTCATCCCAGGAAACACACATTTAGGTCATCCCACATTCCATAGCCCTTGGGCTTTTCTTAATGATGAGCACATGGGCTTTTGCTTCATCTGAGCTTAAAGACTGGCTTCAAGTGGATTTAAAGCACAATGTTGTATTCCAAAATTTGAGCTTTGCAGCGAGGGCAGGAATGGTTGGTATATCTGTGTATGTGTATTGTTTGTGACTGGATCACTCTCCCCATGTCCCGGGCTGGGGTTCCAAACCTAGAGTGTGAAGGTCAAAGGCACATAACTTGGGCAGTAGGGCTGTAGGGCAGGAGAATCAGGATTTCCAATCATCCTTGGGTACAAATGAGTTTGAGACAGCCTGGACTACATAAGACCTGTTTCAAACCAAACAAAACAAAAATAACAAAATAAACAACATTGAATGAAACAACTCTCAGGACTTCTAAGTCTATGTGGTTCTGGCTTTGTTCCTCACGTCTGCAAGAAACACTTGGATGAGTTGCTTGCTTGCGGTTTGGTTAGCTCCACTACAGAACTGTAGAGTATTGGAGATGGAAGGGGTCTGGGTCTCGGGGTGAATCAGATTTGACGAAGGAAGCTGGGTGGACGAAGGAGCAGGGCTAAGCCCTCAATTCTCGGGTCCTGCAGTGATTATTTTAATCACTGTTCATCCCTTAATCCCTGATTCCGAGTTTAGACATTTCCTAACTTTCGGTGGTTTGACTTAACAGTGTTTATGTTTTATGGTAATAACAAACATGTAAAGGTATAACTATGACATTTCTCACCTTTAGGACAGTGATAAACAAACTATGGGACATTTGTCCCTTCACTATAAAACAGGCTTCGTGCTGGCTCGTTTTGCCTAACTATGGTCTATTGAACGTGTTCTGAGCACATGTAAGGCAGGCAAAGCTAAGCCAAGATGCTCAGTACATTACATGCTTACAGTGTTTTCAACATATGAATTTATTAGAACATACCCTGCTATGTATTGAGAAGCATCTGTAGTGTAAAATGGGGTGGGGATCTATAGATTCTCTCCTCCTGGCCCTCACCTCTACTCCCCTTCTCTTTTCTTTCCAGTCCTAGGGATTGAACCTAAGGCCTGAGCTGTCAGACAAGCAGTCTATCACTGAGCTATATCCCCAGCCCCCTTTCTACTTTTTTGTTTTGGGACCATCACTTGTTTAGGCTCGCCTTGAGTTCTGTTGTCCAGGTAGGCCCTCAATTTACTGCTTTAGTCTTTGGAGTACCTGAGATTATAGGCTTTTTTTTTTTTTTTTCATTTTTTTTTCGAGGCAGGGTTTCTCTGTGTAGCCTTGGCTGTCCTGGAAGTCACTCTGTAGACCAGGCTGGCCTCGAACTCAGAAATCCACCTGCCTCTGCCTCCAAGTGCTGGGATTAAAGGCATGCATTACCACTGCCCGGCTATAGGCATATTTTTATATTTAAGTGACATAATGTTAATTTATTTTTAGAATCTTCCTTTTTCCTCCCTTCCTGTGACCTACCCTTCTACCTTTTCTCCCCTCTTCTCCTTGTCTTCTTTCATTTTCCTCCTCCTCCTCTTCTTCTCTGCCCCAACTCTTCTCTCTCTCTCTTTTTCTTTCTTGATATAGGGGTTAACTGAATAACCCAGGCTGGCCCTGGACAGCCTGACCTCAAGCTCATAATCCTCAAGAGTGTTACAACATGCACTCACTTTGGTTCCCCACCCCCATTATTTAAACAATCCAGTATACCCGAAGTCTTGCATGGGAAAGAGAGTTTCTGAAAATACCAACCAATCTGCCACTGAAGCATACCACATCACGATGTCACTAAGGTGGCCAGCTCTGTAAAGGGTCTACAGGGGAATATATAGTCCCCCAAATATGCCCAAAATATAGACTATGGAGGCTGGAGATGTAGCTCAGCAGAGGAATGCTTCCAACTTGCCTTCCTATTTCACCAGGGCACTAGCCATCCACTGTCCTCACTGGCCCAGGAGTGGCTCACATAGGACATTTTAGAACATCAATGGAGCCTTATAAATAAGGCCCTTACCCATGTATCTGTCACAGACCCAGGAGGCAGCTGAAAGCCATGAGCTGCCAGTCTGAAGGGTACAAGGATACCTAAATTCTCTGCCTCTGTAGTACTCTGGAATTTTGAAGGAAATGACTTATTTCTCTCATGTAGGCAGCCTTCTCTGTGAAATGAGGGTTCTCTACAGGTTGGAAATACAGGCTTCACAGAGAGCAGTGAGCAGGATCACATGCCGCCGCCTCCACCCTCTCCCCCATTTGTCTTTGTTACTTTAGCTACACCCTTTAGAGAAAACTGGAAAGCATCGTTGGAATGCCAGAGCTCTAGCTGCCTGGCACCACCAGGGATTAACATTTTAAACTGTGCTCTACCCAGAGAGCCAATGGTCTGCAGAAGTAGCAGACCACATCTTCAGAAACAGCTGCCTCTGTGTCACAGATTATAATGTGGGAGAGAGGGACACAGAAGGTCAGTCATCCTGGAGCTCAGTCAGCCACGCCTCTGAGACTCACAGTGTCTGTGCTATAATTTCTAGCACTCTTACCTCGTTCTGTGGATGTTTGGGCCAAGGCTCTTTGTGAAATACTGGGTCTGGTTAGTATGCCAGTATTATTGACCTTGCGTTGCTCAGTGGGTTTCTGGGCTGTGTATGTTTGTGCGCATGCGTGAGTCTGTGTGTGTATATGTGTGTGTGTGTGTGTGTGTGTGTGTGTGTGTGTGCACGTGCGCGCGCACACATGCGTGTGTTGGTAATAGTTACCTTAGAATAAACCAGTGTTGAGTTATCAGGAACATACACATGCAGATTTCTTTCTACAATATAGAGTTTAATTGTGTCTTAGAAGACAGAATATGAAAAGTGCCCCGGTTCTTCCTCCTGCCTCATTCAAGGGGAATGAAGGAGGGCAGGATTCAGGCTTTCAAAGGCACCATTCAGTTGGTTCATAGGAATTCATTCTCTCCCCTTTCCTGACTTCTGAGCCGGCACTCTCTGCATGCTTAGCAAGCAGTCTCCTACTGAGTCACGCTTCCGCCTCGGTCCCCAACATTATCACTTTGGAACCTTAAGTAGTTGCCTCTCAGCAGTTGCTTCTTTATCGTCGAAGAATACACATAACGGGGTGCCTTTGGACCTTTCGAGGGTGCTGGGATCTTTCACATAGCTCTTGACAATCTTTCTAGGGGTGATAAACCAAGAATTTCTGCTCCAGTCTGCTGCTTTCTGCCATTACTACCTAGGCAGTGAAACTCCAGGCTCCCGGGGCTTCAGGAACATAACAGGGACTCATCTTACAGGCTTGCCACTTCTCCTCCCCCCTCCTACTCCTCTCCCTCTTCCTTCTCACCGTCCTCTTTCCTCTCCTCCTTCTTACCCCTTCCTCCTCCCCCTCTTCCTCCTCTTCTTCCACCTCCCCCTCCTCCTTCCTCTCTTACCTTCCCCCCTCCTCCTGCAGTCTGACTGTGGTGGAGAGGCATGGCTGAGAGAGGCATGGCTGAGAGGCACTGTGCAGGCATAGCTGGATGGCTGTCAGGGGCCCTTTTCACTTCATCACCTTCTGTATTATTATACACTTAAGGTGGGTAGTTTTCTGAGTAACCAGAGGGCCTCCCCTAGATTGAGAGGAAATTAAAAAATAAAAATACTGTTGCTAACAAAGTTAGTGCCATCTTCCAACAAACTTGAAAGGAATCAGACTGATAGCCCTAGCCTTTTTATATTCAAATCCCTTGGGTAGTCTCCAGTGAGCACACGTCCTCTATATAATGTAGGCCTGAGCCATTGGACCTAAGCATAAAGTACAAAGGAGCATAAAAGGCTGAGCACAGAATGGGCTAAGATGGCGGCAGCTTCACATGTATGTTACAGAGGACATAGTCTTCAAACTAAGGAAATGATTTTTGGATATTTTCTTGTTTTCTCTTTGTTATCATTCATATTCTGTGGCAGCTGATCAGTAGCTGAGTGTATAAACCTGTGGACATAGAAGCTGAATAGGGCTTTAAGACCAAGCCTGATCCTTTATGGGGTTTCTATCTGAACTAATTCCAGAAAAGTTAACTGAATGGAGCAGACATGACACCGGATGAGAATGATAACTCTGCCTTAGGTTTTGACCTTTCTGGAGGGAATGGGCATTTTCTCAGAGCCTTGGTGGATGGAGGCTGTCATCATTGAAGCTGGGATGCTGGGAGCCCTGGAGAATGCTGATCAGCCCAAGGTTCTATTGACTCTCTCTTGTCTTGCTTTAGGATTGAGCTCCGGGCCCTGGGCAAGATCTCAGAAGGTGAGGAGCTGACGGTGTCCTACATAGACTTCCTCCACCTCAGTGAGGAGCGCAGGAAGCAGCTGAAGAAGCAGTACTACTTTGACTGCTCCTGTGAGCACTGCCAGAAGGGGCTGAAAGATGACCTTTTCCTGGCAGTGAAGGAAGACCCCAAGGTACACACAACCCTGCTTCAGGGTCTGAGGCTGCCTTCCCAGGAGCCCTGATGGGTGGTGTGGGATGGAGAGAGAAAAGAGCGAGGCAGGCAGGTCCCAGATGATCTGGGGATGTTTGAAGAAGCCAGCCTTCCCTGTGAAAGGATAACAATGGCCTGACTACATGGTTATTATGAACATTGGACAAGATGACTTGCATTAAAGGCCTGGCAGTCAGCAGGATTCAGTTCCCCACCCTGAGCCTGCAGGTAAAATAATGTGGAGAACTTCAGATCAAAATCCAAAAGGGATTGCTATGGATTTCCTTGTTGTGTGGAGATGGGTACTATGGAGATTGAATAGGATTGCCAAGGGGATACCGGGAGCTCAGCTGAGCTGAGAGAGAGCTGAGTTATCAGGAGACAGAAGAGCCAGTTAAAGCCGCACACCAGAAATGCAAGTGAAATATTCAGACACTTACATAACAGTATAAGCAAGAAGCCAAAACAAGATGCCAATTCTTGCGCCTCCATTTCCTCCCTTGGAGCACACAGGGGTGGAGGGTGGCTTAGCACAGGCATGGGGGCACTACTCTCATTGTTGGGAGAACTCAAAACGCTCAAAACGCTCAGGCCATTTTCTGTCCCTGTGATTAGAGGAAATAATCTGTCATTCTGTCAAGGGGGAAAATCTCAGGGTACAAAGTGATTGGCTATCGCATCACGGTGGTAAAAATGGAAGAGGGAGTTTTCAAGGCTTCCTCTCTTCCCCAGTAAGGAGGTCTCAGTAGACGTATGCAAGAAGATTACTAGATGCGTCTCCATACCTGCTACTCCACTAATGTCTGTGAGTACACGTACATGAACTTCCAACACCCCAACCCCCCGAATCCTGTGTGTAGGAGGAAGTATGTTCCTAGTGAGAGCAGAGGTGCTGGGTGAATTCCAGGGTTCCAGTTATCATCTGCCCCATGGCTCCATTACCTACTGGTGTATGCACTCATTCATGTTGAGAAAACATCCCCCACACCCCAGTGCACCTCTCTCTCTCTCTCATCCCTGGGCTGCTCTACACGATTTTCTGGCCAGTAACTTATTTTTATTCTTATTATATTATATAAACATTTTCACCAAGAAGATTCTACTTCTAAGAATCTACCCAGAAGAGACACATACATGTTTGCTATAAGATACATGGATAAAGACAGACTGTACTGGCGCTGTTAAGAACCATAAAGTAGCCAGGCAGTGGTGGCGCACGCCTTTAATCCCAGCGCTTGGGAGGCAGAGGCAGGCAGATTTCTGAGTTCGAGGCCAGCCTGGTCTACAGAGTGACTTCCAGGACAGCCAAGGCTACACAGAGAAACCCTGCCTCGAAAAAATACCAAAAAAAAAAAAAAAAAAAAAAAAAAGAAAGAAAACAACTCCCTGAACCATTTATGTGCATGCTGCAGGTGTCTATGTGCAGCGCTGCAGTGAGATCTGTTCTTCAAGGAAAACAAGTTAAGGGACCCAAAGATGCCACATACATATCTTAGACTGCTAGAGTTGCTATAGCAGATGGCAACTGCTAACTGGGCAGTTTAAACCTTAGTGTCACCAGTCTTACAGTTCTGAAAGCCAGAGGCCCACCATCCATCCATCACCAGGCTGTTTGGGAAGGATCTATTTTGGATATTGCTCCTGAGTTGTCTTCTCCAAGAGTCTCTTTGCATCATCATATTTGTTGGTCCCTTTGCTTGTTGGTCTTTTTTTTTT
>NW_022196903.1:64849227-64859067 GCF_008632895.1 Mastomys coucha | reverse complement strand
GAGGTCACCAGTCATGTGGGGTTAGAGATCAACCCTACTTCATTCACCATGACTCATCTTAGGTAATTGTATCTGCAAGGATGCTACTTGCAAGTCAGGCTGCATTCTGAGCTCTTTGTGCTTGGGACCTCAACATATGATTTTGAGAGGGTGGCACTCAATTCACAACACCATGTCTTCTTAACATGTTATGAAACTTAAGAGACATGCGCACACGCTTAGGCATGCAAGTATAGTCAGTATTCTTGAAGAAGGACATAGAAGGAAGCTGCGACCAGTTGGTCAATGAAGCATGGGATAGAGACATTTAGTTCATCCTCCCATACAGGAGATAAAATGGTTTGGGCCAAAGATTATGTTTTTTTTTACAGGAACAACCTCTTTTTCCCCCCTTCAGAATCAAAGGACTTGTATACTGTTAGTATTTGTTTTTTAGGTTTTTCTTTTTGTAAATAGACAAGATCCTTTTTCTCCCTTTCAAAATTCTACAACACACAGTAGTTTAAGTCCTTATATACTTTGGGTGGGTTTCCACAGTTCAGAAGGTGATGGTGGTCTTAGGTCCTACTCCATCACTGTAGATAAATTGCTAGCGGTGATAACATGCCGATGTCTCTCAGGTTGACATGTCTCTGAGAAAAGATTGATGGTTTCTGCTTGAATCTAACTAGATTCAAAGCAAAATATTTCTAATATTTTTTAGACACCAAGTTGGGCTTTTTATTTTAAAACATTTAAGTTACATTTATTGGCTGGGTGTGGTAGGGCATTTAATTTCAGGCAAATTGAAGTCGGTGGATCCTCTGAATTTGAGGCCAGCTTGGTCTACATAATGAGTTCTAGAACAGCCAGGGCTACATAATAGAGAGACCCTGTCTCAAAAACAAAACAACCCCCCAAACAAAACAAAAAAACAAAAACACATTTACTTATATGTGTGTATACATATGTATGTATGTATGAATGTATGTATGTATGTATATATGTATGTGTGCATGTGGAGATCAGAGGATAATTTGTGGGAGTTAGTTCTCCTAGCATGGGTCTCAGGGATTAAATTCAGGTTGCCAGGTTTGGTGGCAAGTGCTTTTACCCACTGAGCCATCTTGTTGGTCTCTTAAGTTGGATTCTTTATTAAAGTAAATGTAGGAACTCAAAATAAAAGTAACTCAACTTAAATATTTGGACAGGAAGGGTTAAGTACACCTTTATAGTTTTTTAATGAATTAACTTGAATTATAGTCCTACTGGTCTTAAACTCACTATTTAGCTCAGCCTGGCTTCTAACTCCCCATCCTCTACATTGGCCTCCCTTCCAAGAGGTGGGACTGCAGGCATGTGCCCTGCTAGGTTATCATTCTTGTTTTCTGTCTTTTTAAGCCATTGTAATATATTAAGGGGGGAAGGGGGAAAAGAAAAATTAAGAAGGCCTGTTTTCCAGTCCAGGTATAATCCTGAATGTTTGAGCTTGGGCACGTCTCTTCCTTTGGTGCCTCATTTCCCTTGTCTGTAAAATGGAAAGTTTGACGAATTTAAGTGTTTCCCTCAGCTTGAACTATGTACAGTGTCATCACAATTTATGAGACAGTGTCTCATGAAGCCCAGGCTGGCCTGCACTTTGCTGTGTGGCCAAGGAGGACCTGAATCCTGATCCTCCCACTCAGCTTCCTGAGGCCAGTAACCACTGGACAGCCATCATGCCAAGTTCAGTTGGTTTCCTCCTTAAAACACCTTATGAGAGCCTGGTAGGCAGCCGCTTGGTCAATCAGCACCAGAAGTTCTCCAGTCACTCTTCATAAATGCACAGTAACCTCTAGGAAATGCAAACTAAAAGTCTTCAATGAGAGAATGAAAACAAAATATATAACACTTTCCTCAGTTGTACCTCTGGATACTTTCTGTTTAGCCCAATTGGGTTTTTCTTTGTCTCTTTCTGGCCTTCAAGGCTGCTTTTCCAAGCTCAGGAACAAGCATCCTTCATACTCTGTCCTGTTCCCTCTCTGCCTCCTGCAGAGGGCTGCTCACCTTCTATGTAGCTCCGCCCCTTATGTGGCCCCTCCCATTTACCTGGCTCTTGCAGCTTCACCCTAGCTCCTGCTGTCCTTTCCTAGCTCCACTTTTTCTCCTCTCTTTCTTTTCTCCATCTCTTCCTTTGGACTTGGAGACATTTGGCACACCCCCTCCCAAAAAATGCTGTCCTCATGGGAACTGTTTTTGTAGCTATGGTACTTCCTTACCTCATATACCAAAACCTAGTGTATGTAATAGGATTTGGCCAGATCACTAGACTGCTTAGTCCCTCTAATGTGGAAAGCTAGATGAGTCCACTGTTCAGAAAGAGCTGATAAAAATCTTCCACATTTTCCTTTTGATCAAGATAAATAACTAATGGGCGCATGATTAGACACATAGAAGGGTCTGAATGACTGTAACCATAAGAGGACTGGTAGTCCTCTTAGTAAGAGTCAGTGGCCACTGGTATATGATTCTTGGATCAGGTCCTCAGGCTTTACTCCTGTTCTGGGTAATAATTAGTAATTTTATTTTATTGGTTTCTTGAGACAAGTTCTCTTGCAGCCCAGATTGATCTTGGACCCCTGATCCTCTTGCCTTCCACCTCCTAGGTTCAGGGGCTACAGGCATGTACCACCATAGCTGGCCTCCGTGTTTTTATTTATTATGTGTAAGTACACTGTAGTTGTCTTCAGACACTCCAGAAGAGGGCATCAGATCTCATTACAGGTGGTTGTGAGTGACCATATGGTTACTGGGATTTGAACTCAGGACCTTCGGAAGAGCAGTTAGTGCTCTTAACCGCTGAGCCATCTCTCCAGACCCTGGCTTCTGTATTTTTAAATCAGTGATTCAGATGAAGATAAATACGAGGCCTGTTTGTGGACTATGTGGTTGGCTTGAAGCAAAGAATTTTAGACAACAGGATTCCAGTCCAAAATTCTAGAGATAACAATATCTAGCTCTACTCTTGGGTCCAAAAGCCCAGCAGTGAGCTCGATTGCCAAGGACAGGTGGTAGCAAGGTTCTAAGCCTTAGTCACTAAAGTGTGAAGAGGGAGGCTGGAGAGGTGGCTCAGTGGGTAAGAATGCTTGGTGCTCTTCCAGAAGACTTGAGTTTCATTCCTAGCATCCATGTTGGACAGGAAGCTTACTGTCACTGCCTGTGACTCCAACTCCATGGAATCCAATGCCCTCTTTTGATCTCTGCGCGCGCGCATGCATGCACGCACAAACACACACACTCACATAGACACACACATGGACATATAAATGGAGAAAAAAGGCCTAGCCCATGTTGCATAAGCCTATTTAAAAATTCATATTTAAAATGTACTGATCTCTCTCTCTCTCTCTCTCTCTCTCTCTGTATGTATAGTTTAAATGGAGTTATGCAATTTTGAGTGATAATGCTCCCCCCTCAAAAGAACAAGAAAGAAAGAAAGAGAGAAAGAAAGGAAGAAAAGAAGAGAGAAAAGCTGTAAACTGTCTAACAAAACCTCCAATGCTAGGTACAGGAAACCTCCCTTTCAGTTGTTGTTCAGGGATGTCTAAGAGACTCCTAGAACAATATAGGCTACTGACGTTGCCCTGGGTTGCCTTCCAGCACTTGAAGGTAAGACCCTCTTGCAGAAGACATCGCACACCAGAGACAGGACTTGGAAGAACTATAAACTTCCTTCCTGAGGACTGGCTCTCATAGTATTGGAACCTTCCAAGGAAGAGGAACTGGTAGCTCTACCTACATGAAAGCCTAAAAGCCACAAGAGATCCTTAATGATGCGATAGTGACAACTTTATCTTGGCAGTGAACAACAGATGTCTAACTGGACTTAAGGCCCAAGCATGGCAAGAATTCATGCCTGGCACTGTAAATCTAGCCAACTACCCATTGCTGGAGAGGCCGTGGGGCCCAACAGAGAACCTGCTACTTTTCTAAACCAATATAATTTCTAACCATATTCTAAATATTAATGTTTTATTCGTAGATAAGTGTGGTTCTCATGTTTTGTCAAAGAAGTTTCTTTTTGCACAACAGGGAAGCCACACCCATGAAGCCTCAACAAAATGGTTGCCTAAGCAAGACCCGAATAAGAACAATAGTCAATACACCAGTGTAGACGGGAGCTCTTACCAGGCCCCACCCCAAATGAAAAGCTACGGGTAGTCAATGGCTGCAGAGAGAGGGAGAATCAATTTTCTCCAGGGATGAGTTTCCTGATAAGATATTCAATTCAAGTGGTCACCCTTAAAGTGTGGTGTGTGTGTGTGTGTGTGTGTGTGTGTGTGTGTGTGTGTGTGCGCGCACGCATGTGTGTGCATGCATGTGCCCACAGTATACGTGAGCATGTGTGTGAGGAGCATTGAGAGGAAGTGGGAGGACATGGGAGGGATTGAAGCAGGAAAAAGGGATAGAAGTGATGTGAATACAGTTCTCATGTGTAAAATCTTCAAAAACCAAAAGGCTCTAAATTAAGAAAGAGAGAAAAAGAAGCAAAAGAAGCATGAAGAAGCAGTTGGCAAAGACACAGGGGTCTTTAGCACACTTGGAGAGATGAGACATTTGGAACTCAGAGGGCTCTGATCCTGTATTATAGTGAATGTCAAAAATGGCAGATACTTGAAGAGAATTTACTTCTGTTTCTTTTTTGGTAGTAGTGGGATTGAACCTTAGGTCTTATGCATGCAAGGCAAGTGCTCTACCATGGGACTATATCCCGGGCACATGAGGTGATCTCAAACTGGATGTCCCTCTCTTTCCCAGCCCTCCCAAGAAGTGGTGAAGGAGATGATACAGATTTCAAAGGATACACTGGAAAAAATAGACAAGGCTCGCTCTGAGGGTTTGTATCATGAGGTAAGAACATTTATAATAGAAGATAGTGAGGGGGAAGAGGGTGGTGAGGGAGGGAGGTATGTGGAGAGAAAAGAGAGACTACTGAACAGGTTGCACTCCTGGAAGACCATTTCTCTTCATGCTCTTCCATCTTAGCACCCACTAAGGACATATTCTCCATGACTGCTGAACCCAATGAGATCTGGCCCAGGAGAGCAAAAGCTGCTGGATCCATGAGTTAGGGGTTGAGAGGAATGCCTGTGACAGCTCATGCAGCATCAGAAATGGAAGAGTGGACACAGAGAGTGGCCTGCCTGCTTTACCATCACTGAGTATATGCCTCTTACACCTTGTCGCTGCACACTGGTCACTCAACATTGGCTCCTAAAGTCCCATGGCTTCTCATCTGACTGTATACTCTAATCACAGGTGTAAATGCCTCATGCCACGCTCCAACCAGGACAATTTTTCTGAAGTCTCTGCTAGAGGCATCTAGGCATCAAGGTTTCATAGCCTCCATGGCTTTTCAGTGTGCATGAGCTGCAGAGCTATTGCTGGGTTAGTTTTTGGAAACAAGGTCTTGGTATTTAATATAGACTGGCCTTCAACTCTCTATCTTCCCGAGTGTGGGAATCACATTATATACCATCATACCTGAGAAGTTAATCTCATCAATTTGTTGGAAGTTTATTCTTGTGTCTTGCCTTCTAATCTGGGATCCATCCATTCTGAAATGGAACAGTGACTTTTTCCTCAAGTTCATTATGCAGCTTGGATGAGCCAGGCGAGGATGTCACTAGGGTACATTAATATGGTAGTTAATTTTACTTCATGTCTGCTTCATTTCCCTTCTTTTCCTCCTTCTCCTTTACTAATTCATCCATTGCACATGTGTGAGCCCTTAGTAGGGTGACCAGTGTAAGACATTCTCTTTAGCCCCCGAGTTCCATCAGATGGGAGGAAGCCATGAAAACTAAGTGTTCTGCATGGTAGGGAATCTATTACAAAGGCATGCATTAAGAGCCACAGCAAGGGTGGAGGGGTGTCAGTCCATGGACTCCACTCCTCTGGCTTCTCTCCTCTTCACTTCTACCCCCCATAACATCACAGGCTGATAACTAAGCCTTAGGGGGTGGGCACTGAGCCAAACAATATCAGTACATTTACTTTGTGTATATCCACACACACATACACATATGCACGCGCGCGCGCACACACACACACACACACACATACACACATATTTAGTGTAGAGATATATATACACACATGCATGCATATATAGTTTCCACAGCTCTGCTGTTTACTGATGGGAAATTCTTCTTTGTTGTGTCATTTTTATGTCCCAACTCTATCCTTTCCCATGCCTACATCTTAGCCATTCAGACCATTTTGTTAGTTCAAACCACAAACCTTGTTTTTATTCTTTACCAAGTTTCAAAGAGTGAGTCTAGTGTTGTCTTGATGTCCCATCTGTTGGATAAGGCATACTCTGGTACAGTAGTGATGGATGAAGCTGTGTCTCCCTCCAGGTTGTGAAGCTGTGTCGGGAGTGCCTGGAGAAGCAGGAACCAGTGTTTGCCGACACCAACCTCTACGTGCTTCGGCTGCTCAGCATTGTATCAGAGGTCCTGTCCTACCTCCAGGCCTTCGAGGAGGCCTCACATTATGCCAGGAGGATGGTGGATGGCTACATGTATGTGATAGTCCTAAGTCTCAGGTAGTCTCCCAGAAACTCTCTGTTCCAGGGATGCCAAAGAGATGGCACACATTTGACTGTTCCTCTTTTACCCACAAATGGCATTGGCTACAGGCCATGGTCATGGTCATGCTTCTCCTTACAAATGAACCTTTTATCATGTCGTTCCAAGTAATAATGATCAAATAATGATGTCAAATATGGTCCTCAGATGAAACCTAGTTGTCATCTCTAGTTTGTGTATACATTCCTTATTTGTCACTTGAGCCTTGTCTTCTGCATTTGATTTTTTTTTATTATTTATTTATTATAAGTACACTGTAGCTATCTTCAGATGCACCAAAGAGGGCGTCAGATCTCATTATGGGTGGTTGTGAGCCACCATGTGGTTGCTGGGATTTGAACTCATGACCTTTGGAAGAGCAATCAGTGCTCTTACCTGCTGAGCCATCTCACCAGCCCCTGCATTTTATTTTTTAAAAGATTTATTTATTTATTTATTCATTTGTTCATTCATTTATTTATTTATTTGTGAGTACACTGTAGCTGTCTTCAGACACACCAGAAGAGGGCATCAGATCTCATTACAGATGGTTGTGAGCCACCATGTGGTTGCTGGGAATTGAACTCAGGACCTTTGGAAGAGCAATCAGTGCTCTTAATCACTGAGCCATCTCTCCAGCCCCGCCTTTGATTTTCTTAAATGAAACTTGATTTTAAGTGCTTGGAAAGTATTTTATTCTCCTTTTAATAACCTATGACCAATCTGTAACCCATAGGTCTTGGGTGTAGGTGCTTATCCAAACCATAGCAATATAGTTACATTGTGTATATCTTTATATAAGTATACATTTGTGTACATATATATACTTATATACATAAAAATAATATTTTACAGATATATACACACATGCATAAGTTTTCACAGCTTTGATATGATGAGAGAGGCCATTCTTGCTTATAAATTAAATATGTTGCTTTCTTATTCCCTTCCACCAATGTCCTCTCTTTCCTTCTATGTTGATACTATTGTAGGAATTTGTGTTTCTGGTCAGATGATTAACTTGTCATAAGAATGCTCTTCTTTAGAGGATGCTGCTCATTAAAAATGCAGGTAAACTGTCAGCATGTTAGAAAGGAGCCCTGCTAGGATAAGAAAATATAGTGCAGCCCCAGGAAGGACATCAAAGTTACATTTCCCACCTTGAGATTCTTTTCATGTTCCTCATAGAACTGGAGGTGCTCCAAACTGTACCTGGCTCCCTGTGATCAGGCTCAGAGTACACATGCGGCCCTCTTTGTCCATGAAGCATTGGCCTGGAGGTCCAGGTCAGATTCTCAAGTCTCCTGACCTCACTGTGCAGAACATTAGTCAGCTCTGTGTATTTCAATATCCTATGACAAGCTGCTGGTGCTTTACGGCCCTAGTGGGAAGACTAGATAGACGGACTTGTAAGAGTACTAGCTTTGATGTCATTTCTGTCTGCTGTGACAAAGTACCCCAAGAGAAGCAGCTTAGAGGAGAAAGAGTTTATTTTAGCTTCCAATTCCAGGTCACAGTCCATCATTGCTGGGAAGCTGAGGTCACAGCACATCCACACTCACGAGCAGAGATGAATGATGAATGAATGAATGAATGCAAGCTTGCTCTCAGTTTATCCTCTCCACTCATACAAAGTTTAGGATCCTCAGCTCAGGGAATGGTGCTATCCACAGGCTCTCAATACAGTTGCCCACAAACATACCCACAGCCTCAATTGAGACTCGTATCCCAAGTGATGCCAGATTGCATCAAAGTGACAATGATAACCACCAGAGTACATTAGGAGTTATTCTGTGCTGTACAGATGCAAGGATGGTTGGGACATGAGTCATGATTACTTCTGTGCCTCTGCAGGAAACTCTACCACCATAACAATGCCCAACTGGGCATGGCTGTGATGCGGGCAGGGCTGACCAACTGGCATGCTGGGCACATCGAAGTGGGGCATGGGATGATCTGCAAAGCCTATGCTATTCTTCTGGTGACCCATGGACCTTCCCATCCTATCACCAAAGACTTAGAGGTAAATAGTATCCTGGAGTTGGGTGGTCACTGTCTTGTTAGAAGATCTCTAAGATGGGAGGCCTGGTTCATCTGGACTTTGCTTTGTGAAAGTCTATAGACTGCCAGCTAGACCAGAAAGAAACGTAGGATGCTTTAGCCCACCCCCCTGATTAATATGCAGAAACAGAAGCCCCAAAGAGGGGAGTTCTCTGTCTATAGCTATCTAGTGAATTGATGGCTAATTTTATCTAGTGTATTAAGCTTGTGAATGGCAGAATCTTTGTCAGCCTTACCACAGTGTCTTGGGCCTCTGAACATCTAGCTCTTTCTGAATATTCCCTGAGTGGATATGTGGGAGAACAAGAACTTTGTTGTGTGTTGTACACTGTAATCTTCCCAACTTGCTGTAAAGTACAGAGCAATCTCACCATCCCTTGGATTGTGAAACAGGGGCTGACATGGTCAAGTCTCCTTGTTGACGTCCTACAACCACAGAGTTCAGGATCCAGGGTTCAGATCCAGGTCCTTAGCTGATAATGAGAAGAAGCATTTTCTACCAAAAACAACCATTTGGCTACTGTCTCATAGATCCGGCTCCCTCTCTCTATGATGCTAGGCAGACTGCTACACAATCAGTTCACAAGAGTGCTCCCCCACCACGTTTCTGAAAGCATAGAGTTGAATTTTACTGACCAAGGGTCCTTTATCCAAAGATATGTCAGGACTGTGTCTTGGGGACTTGTTATTACCAGTGCTGTATCTGTGTCCCACAGGCCATGCGGATGCAGACAGAGATGGAGCTGCGCATGTTCCGCCAAAATGAATTCATGTACCACAAGATGCGAGAGGCTGCCATGAACAACCAGCCCATGCAGGTCATGGCTGAGCCCAGCAATGAACCAGCCCCAGCTCTGTTCCATAAGAAGCAATGAGGACCTTGTTGGAGGGTTGGGGGCATTGTGGCTGGGGAGCTGAGGAAATTACTACTATGTGCCCCCCACTGTCGTTTTGGTTCAATTCAACTCAGCTTGGTTCTCTTTCATTTCAGACCAACTCTTTATATGTGTCGGGTGCTAGATTCCACCATCTATTTAATAAGGAAGCCCCCAAATATAACTGGGCCAGAAAGAAAAATGTAAACGAACAAGGTACAACTTAATAGTAAATGCCATTGTGAACTCTGTGTAGAGGGGTTCAGAGGAGGTGAGTTTGTGTGTGTGTGTGTGTGTGTGTGTGTGTGTGTGTG
>NW_022196903.1:64842962-64849143 GCF_008632895.1 Mastomys coucha | reverse complement strand
AAGAGTGGCAGGTACCTAGAATCTCAGGTGACTGCTGTTTATCTGTGCAGGCATCTCCAGGGCTGCTGGTCTCATCTACAGTTATGAATATTTAGGGTTTTGCAGACTGGGATGGGTGATGTCCTGTATCCTCAGGCTGGGACTTTGTTTGGCCCTTTGAGATCTACTCAATGGTACCTAGAAAGATGCAGGGATCTTGGGGATACTGTGGTCTTTATTCCTAATCTGAGCTTGAAGCATAACTTTAGAATAACTAGAACACACAGAGGAGGAATTTTTCCCTTCCTGGTCCTACCCACCAAGCCTGTAGCTCTTTGTGATGCTGAAAAAAAAGCTGAGGTTTTCCTGGCCATTGACCTGTAGGAGTGAGGAAGGCTTTTCAGCTGACTGTGCATGCCTGGCAATGATGGACCCATCAGAAGTGGTGTGTAGGGGGTTTCAAGACGGAGTAGTCTGCCTCAGCCTAGGCTTTGTCATTGGCCCAATGAGGTTCTGCTCATCATACTGAGTGACGAATAGCTCCTCTGCTTGATTTCTTTAATCTGTCTGTATTCTGGGGGGCTTCTGCCCTTAAGAGAAGAGGCAGTTCACCTGGCGGAGGATCTCATCAGAAGAGTGGCCAGTTTGCTCTCATTTGCTTGGAGGCTGACTTCTAGCTGAGAAATGGAGGCCTAAGAATGGTCTTTTAGTTTCTGGAACCTCAACTTTCTCACCAACATGGTGGGAGATTACGAAGTAAATTCCTTTGGTTAAGAGTGTCACCAAAAGCACTACGAAACCTTGTGCTACCACTGACATCTACCAGAACTCTAACATCTTGACGTCACATGATTCCCACTAAACTGCAGTTTATTTCTGCCTGAAATGTTAGTTCCCTCATCCCTAGTCTTTCCTCCCAGAATGGTACCCTGCCTGCCCTTGAGCCCTGCCTAGCAGCCGAGGCCTGTGATGCAGGCATCTCTTTGTAGAATATTAGCACTGACCTTTGGTTCTTTTTGAAGATTTTTTCTTCTCTAGAAGCATCTATGAAGACTGACAGTTATTTCAGGCTTAGAGACAGCACCAACAATCGCCTTGAGAATTGTGCAGGTACCTCCAAATCATCACTCTTTCCCCAATGGAGACTCTGCTCCAGACCCCTGTCCTTTTTTGTCATAGTTTTCTGTCCACCTTGTCCATTATTGCTTCTTTTCATCTTCCTAAAACCTGCTTTCTTCAGAATGAATCACTGTCTGTGTTCCTCCACCTCTCTCAGAACTGTAGACTGGGGGTCCCCTCTCTTACCATCTGTCTTCTGTTCCTGATTGGACCCCTTGCTTTCCAGTGCCCTCCAGACCTCACTCCATTATCACCCTTCCATCTGAGGCCTTGCCGGTTTCCCTCCACTAGGCTTCTTATCTTTTTCTCCCTTTCTCCCTTCCCTCTTAGAGTTTTTGAAACAGGGTCTCTCTACTTAGTCCTGGTTGTCTTGGAACTCACTATGTAAACTGGACTGGTCTCGAACTCACAGAGATCTGCCTGCCTCTCTGCCTTGTGCTGAGAGTATAGCCATGCACTCCCACTGTCTGGCAACACTAGCCTTCTTTAATGAAGTCAATAACATGCGGAGGACCCTTGGACCACCATCTTCACAGCTGGGAGTTCTCGTTACACTTTTTAATCTGTCTCTCCTCTCTTCCCGTTTCTTCTCTAACTTACTACACACTGGCTTCTACATTTGCCCCTCCATTAAAGTGGCTCCTTTCTAGTTTCTACATCATTCATCTTCCCTGTTAGTAACTCAGCCCAAACTTGGTTTCTGTGACCCTGTTTCTTCGTGGTGAGCCTCTGATGTGGTTTCTCTGGCTCTCACTGGTTTCTCTACCTGGCCCTGATACGCTGGAATGTTCCTGAGTTGACTTTGTCCTTGGTTAATTCTGTACTTGCCCTGCACACTCCTAGCATGCATTTAGGTGACACTTTATGTAACGGCTACATTGAGGTTTCTGGTTCTCAGGTCTGTTATCTGATTTTACAACCTGAGCTCCAGCCCCTTACATCTTCCTGGGTGCTTTGCAGGTCCATCAAAGTCAGTATGCTCCAGATGAGACCCCAATATGAAGTCTCCTAGCACTTCGTCATTCTCAGAACACCACCAACGTACCACTTCCTCCATCATGTCGTGGGCTCCTGAGCACAGGGCCACATTCCTTCATTCATCTTTCTGTCTCTAGAACAGGTCCTGGAACATAGTAGGTGCTTGTTTAGTATATAGTGAGTGACTAAGTGAATGAAATGCTTATCTCAAAGTTAGAGATACACAACTGTGTACTTTGTGTATCTTAAGTTATAGCACTCAGCAAAGCCCATTAAACTGTCTTTGTTTATGGGACATGGCCTCTTCCTTCTTTCTGATAGTCTTTCCAGAGAAGCTTGATGTCATAAAATTTTCTGTGATGATGGGAAGGACTTAACATCTGTGAGGTCCAATTTAGTAGTCATTAACATCATGTGATGACTGAGACTGGAATAAGATTAAGGACCTCTAACTTTATTTAGTTTCAATTCATTTGTGTTTACCTAGGCAAGGTGGCCAGTGGCTGCTGAATTAAACTGCAGTTTTAGAGAAATACTGTAGAGTTGTTTTAAAGAGCATGATGCTGATAAAAAACTACTGAGGTTTGCTTTCTGCATAGCTACCTGGACACCACACTGGTTACTTCCCTCCTGCCTCAGTTTCCTCATCTCTCCCTCTGCCTACATTGGCAGTGGGTTTTTTTTTAAAGGTCTATCCTATACAGACCTTGGGATAGCACCAGACCCCAGCAGCATTTAAAGAGAACTCGTTAGTGTTACAGTGGTTGAGACCATATTTCTGCTGGGGTTTCCATTTTCCCAATTAGAAAGGTGAGTGGTGGGTCGTGGTGTGTTGAAGTTGGCTTTATCAGCTTTGCGGGCCAACTGCACGCAGGTCTCCACAGCACCATGCTCACAGATAGGTAACCTGCAGTTGGCCATGACAGGAGTGGGAAGGCCATACTCAGTGTCTTATGCTTAGAACACATGTATAAACTTACAAAAGAGGAGGGACAGAGTGGAGACTTAGAATGTTAAAGGAGTCTTTGCTTAAATGGAGACTGTCCTCAAAGCCCTTCAGTCTTGAGAGCCACAGCAAACATGCCTAAGAGGTCTATGAACCACCCTCAATGAAGGTATCTGCATCTACCCCATGTTGGTGAACCAGAGCACTAATCAGACATCGTCATTGCCTGGTGACTCTCTTAGGGACTGCATCTCTAAAGAGGAAGGAAACTATGGTGAGACCTTCACCATGGCCAGAAGGATTTTCCTACAAAGCACTTTATTTGCAGAGTGCAAACCCATCACTAAGTACCTGCTGGCTCCTGGGTCAAGCTCAAGCTCCTTTCCAAAGTCAAAAGATTCACAGCAGATACTCGGCTCTGTCTCTGTCTCCTCTTATGGATGCCCACTTTTACCTTACCTGCTTGCAAAATAAACATCCTGGGATGCTCTTGGGCCTCCTGTGATTCTTCTCTGATATGGAACACTAGAAAATTGTGGATGCTCAGCATGTATGTAAAAACTGATCCAGGACCAGTGAGATGGTTCAGTGAGTGAGTGTGCTTGCTATTAAGTCTGACAACCTGAGTTCAGCTCCCAGTTCCTATGGAACGTGAGGAGAGAACATATGCCTACAAGTTGTCCTGGCCTTCACAAGTGCACATGGCACCTGCACGCCCCCTTCTCCAAGTAAATAATTAAAATGTAAAACAAACAAACAAATAAATCAATCAATAAAGACAAAGTACCCAGAGGGCCCACCTGCAGAGGCTTGCCTGCCCACAGTGGGAGCCACTGTGATGTGTGCAACTATGTGGTAGACAGTATTCTCACACACATACAATAAATAAATCTTACCCAAAAAAGGGTAAGGGAGGAGAGAGTTGTGAGTTTCACATCATGCACCCCAATACCACTCATTTCTCAGTCCCTTCCTATCTACCCCTTCCCCCCAAAGAAAACAAAGGATAGGAATAAAATAAAATAATAAAAATATTTTAAAAAAACATAAAAACATCTCATTGTGGAAGCTGTAGTGTGCCACAGTGTGTCCCACAGTATATCCTTTTGTCCACACATTTTTACTTGCAAATTTTCATTGCAGGATCTCCATAATACAGGGCAACAACAGGATGTCTGAGAAACAGGATATTTGAGAGGAGTACTGGTGAGGATCCAGTGTTGATGGTGTAGCAGAAGCCAGAGACATTGAACTAGACCAATGACTCATTGCAGTGAAAATAGGAGTATACTGTCCCTGTCTTCAGACACAGCAGAAGAAGGCATCAGATCTTATTACAGATCTCATTATGAGCTACCATGTGGATGCTGGGAATTGAACTCAGGACCTCTAGAAGATTAGTTAGTGCTCTTAACTGCTGATCCATCTCTCCAGCCTTCCTTTACCCTTTCAAATCACTTTCTTTACCCTAATGAAGTCAAACAGGGAGGGGAAAAAAAAAACAAGAAGAAATAAGGAAACAGCTATTTTGTGGACACACTTATGAATGTGTATTAGCCAGGAAAGTATTCTCACAGGATGAGCGCTCCCTTTTGGTGAAATGTTCATAGTCTAGGTAAAAGGATGCGAAATTAGCATGTGTGTGTGTGCTCACATACAGGTGTATGTGTCCGAGTGTGTTGGGGGTGGGGAGTGAAGATATGAAGGGCCAAGGGAAAATCTCAGAGCCTGTCAATAGCTGTTTGAGGCACTAGCACAAAATCCAAGTTCAGCATCTCCCAGAGCATTACCTCCTCAACCCAGAGCTAGTCTCAGTGCAAGACCCTGGTAGGAATCATTTTGGGAAATGTTTTCTTTTGTTTTGTTTGTTTGAGACAGGGTTTCTGTGTGGAGCCCTGGCTGTCCTGGAACTTGCTCTGTAGACAGGCTGGCCTTGGACTCTGAGATCTGCCCGCCTCGGCCTTTATAGTGCTGGGATTAAAGGTAAGTTCCACCACTGTTTGGCTCATTTTGGGGGAATTCTATCTGACCCTTAGAAATTTTGGTGAAAAACCTTCGAATTATTTTTCCTAGCTTCAAAGTCAAAGAACTTAGTTGTCAGCTTGACAAAGCAAGCCTCCTTCCCCTGCATGACACGCAGATTGTTTCTTTGGTGATAGCAGTTTCTGTCAATGCTCCAAATATCACACTGCTCCAGTTCTGCTCTGTTACTGTGCCAAACACCACAATAAAAGGAAGAAAATGGTTAATTTCAGCTTATAGCATTTAAGTAACTGTCAATCACTGAAGAAAGTCAGGACAGGAACTCAAAGCTGGAACCTGGAAGCAGGAACTGAAGCAGAGGTTCTGGATAAACATTGCTTGCTCTCTCTGGTTTGTGCTCAGTCTGCTTTCTTATACAACACAGACTCGCCTGCCTAGGGATTGTGCTACCCACTGTGGGCTGTGTACTTCCAATCACCAGCCAAGGCAATTCCTCACAGATATGCATCCAATCTAATGGACACAGTTCTTCAGTTAAAGTCTCTTCTCCCTAAGTCACTTTAAGTTTGTGTCAAGTTGATAACAAAACCAGTATATAGGTTCCTTCTGGTCTGTCTGGGCTGGTGTCCTGAGCAGACCTTGGGCGCAAGTTCTGCAGCCAGTCCCACAACACCCAGAGGAAGCTCCACTCCCAGGTGCTCTGACACACCCAGGATCAGAGGTGAGCAGGAACCAACATCTGTCCCAACACTGGGAGTAGCTGGGACCAGCTTGACCAGACACACAGGAATCCACCAGCCCAGTGACTCAGGTTCCTTCCAGTCTGTCTGGGTTGGTGTCCTGAGCAGATCTTGGGTGAAATCTCCTAAGCCAGTCCCACAACACATGGAGGAAGCCCCACTCCCATGTGATCTAACAAGCCCAGGATCACAGGATCCCAGAATCACAGGACCACAGAGACAGCTTGACTCTGAGGAGTTCTGACACAACCAGGATTACAGGAAGGACAGGCTCCAGTCAGATTTAGCAAGGGCAGGTAGCACTAGAGATAACCAAATGGCGGGGAGCAAGGGTAAGAAAATAAACAACACAAATCAAGGTCACTTGGCATCATCAGAACCCAATTCTTCCACCATAGCAAGTCCTGGACACACCACCACACTGGAAAAGCAAGAT